>NW_027226454.1:0-42296 GCF_022539635.2 Chironomus tepperi
TGCCAACACCGTAACGACTGATTTAGATTCAATTTTATAGCAAAAACTGAGGTTTGCTTTATTGTTCAGCTTGACAACTCTGTCGTAGCCATTAGTGAATAATCCGTTAACAATTAATTGTTGTGAATCTCAAGTGCTGCTTAAATAAACGCTATAAAACATCCAAAATTATCTCAAAACTTGCCTGTTATCCAAAAACTTAACCTCTATAGAAATTCATAATAGGATTACAAAATTATTAAACACTTCCAAACAAAACTTTCCAACCTTTTTTACATCATTGCAAAAACTTGTCAAACCGCATTCAGTTCAAAAACTTATCTATCTCCTCACAGATCCTACATAATTGCTTGTAAATTAATAGAATTTATGTGAATTACCACACAAAATTGAGCTCAAGCAATTACAAAAATCCCCAAAAATCAGAAAGATAGACTAAGCACCAGCAATTACGCCTACATTCATTTCTCCTTAAAAAGCGCTTATAATTTATATTCAACATAATGGGTGGATGTTAATTCAAATGTCGGAAAAATATAGAGAATGTTCTGAAAAAAAGAAAGAATTTCTTTTGAGGATAGAAACATGCATGACTACATAATATCTGTGACATATGTGCTGAACACAAAAATAGTTTTAATAATCGAAATTGTTTCAAATTTTCCCGTCTCACATTTCACAGCACACAATTGTGTGTGAGAATTCCCGTAAAATTTTTGTTGCCTAATGTTCAGCATTTGAGATACCCAAAAAACTAAACATCATTTAAATTATATCAAAATCCTATTCATAAAAGCATAGCATGTAGATGATAATGTATAACATCCAATGGATGAAATAGAATTTGGATTAATATTTGAGATAGTTATTTCAAAAATATGTGAATGTGTATAGTCATAGCATTTTGTAAAGAAGATTTATTCTCGGTCGTAAAACTCTTATTGTCTTCAATTCCCCTCTCTTGAGGCGTTTATGCTTCGCCTGCCTATTTTCCGAAAAAAACTATCTATCTTACCATCTACATATCTATGTTACTATATGTGTGAGAAAAATGTTTTTGCATAAAACTAAAACTAGACGTAAAATTGAGGGGAGAAAAAATATGTTTAAAAGTATTCGTAAGCTCCCATAATATAGATTACATCGGATAATAGAATGAGAGAATTATTGAATTATATTCACATTTGTATACGCATACAAATTACAGATATGTTCGAGTAGATAAATAGTCCTTTGCCCCAGTTTTGTTGTTCACTCCCATTCTTCTTTTTCTTAATGTTTGTCTCATCTAGTAAAAAAAATGAATTTTGTAAGGAGTTTGACAAGGGGTGGAAGTGTTTTGATTTATTTATGCTGTAAAGCATTTGTTTTTGCAAATAGTTTTGTGTTTGTTGAAGGAATTTTTGGATGCTGTTGAATTATTTGCGGTCATTTATTTTTGGAGCAAATTTTAATAGTTCTTTCAAAGAATGTCTTAAAAGCTGTAGCTGTGATGCTCAGATTATGATCCACGACAATGAAGTGTAATGTCAGATCTTGTGGAACTCAATTGATTTACTGAAATTCGATGCTAGGCTTGTGAAAAAATTGATAATTAAAGATTTTTAGCCAATTGATTAGAAATTCAGCAACAATTAAGCAGTTTACTTAATTTTGTGGAGAAATTGGCAAAGCGATTGAGGTAAATATAGTACGTTAACTCGGTGATCATAGGTTCAAATGCTATCAATTCCTAAATTCTTGCTTTTTAAGAAATTTGGATTCTCTATCTGCTCAATAAACAAGATTAAGACGAAATTGGAGCTCTGTACAAGGTTCTGGATAAAAGAGCAAGTCAGAAAATGTATTATAATAGGAATCATAGGTACGAGATCTAACGTGACTGCTTGAAAGGCACATGACATAGAAATCGTGATGAATCCAGGGACCAGGTTGACACGACTCTGATTTAAAACCAGATTCGATAAATTCCGATCTTAGGCAAGAGTAAGCTGGCTTAGGATCCGATTTTTTGCAATTTTTAAATCTGGTGCCTTCCGGGTTGGCCTTCGCAAATCCTTTATTCAGGTCTATAATATAACTTCTCATTTCCATCCCCTTTTTTAACTCGTTTTTCTTAACTTGCTTTCTTGTCTTTCATTCTCATAGCAGATGAAAATTCATAAAAGCTCAACAATCAAAAATTTATCTTGATTCCATAATTTATTGTGTCCCCTTCTGTCTCATAAACAAAGAAAGGTCACCAAGTTCTGCATAAAATTATTCTTAATAAATAATAGCAACACTTTCCCATGATAATGTATCCTTGTAAGTTTCTTATATTTGCAACAAAAAAAGGACAAACACATCCATCATGTCCAGGATAATCAAATTGTCTTATATACACATTTGTGAAGACATATTCTTGCAGGAAATATGAAGATTTACATGAAAAATTAATTCAAATGATTTTAAATTTAAACAACATTATTTATTATTCAATTCAAGTTAATGTCCCTTGACATTAGCTTCTCTTATGCCTTCCTATTTTTATCATTTCAAACTCTATGTAAATAAGTGTATTTACATAACTTTCGTAATTCCTCCCTTGAAAAACATTCCAGTATAAGGAGAATAATTTTCTTGCATTCTCATTTTTTGGAAGGTCGATGGGATGGAATAAGAATATGAGATGGGTATCGGTAGTATAATGTAATAAAACACATAAAAGCTTGATAACATTTATTGATTTATTAATCTATGAGCTTTGTAAGTCAGAACAGGGGTAATTTGCCATAAGCATAATTTGGATTGAGACAAATTACTGATAAATACCGCAAAATAGAAACAATAGGTGCCCATTATTCTTCAACAATTTACTTTAATTTATTACTTTATGTTTTATTCTCATCATCATTATGGTATTATTGAGTTAAAATGAAATTAAGTGTAGGGCGGTGCTCCTTTTGTTCATTAAAGGCTATAATTTCTTGAGGTGCTGTAAAGAATCTAGGGGGGAGCTCTAATAACACCAACAGCAGGTGTGAAGTCAGCTGAGACGCTTTTTTGGATTATTAAGCTTTTTGTTGCTGAACACTTCCAAATGTCGACATTTACCCCAAACCATTCTAGCCTAAACAGCTTCTAAACAATCAACTATCCCCCAATGATCCAATTTGCTTGTCATTCAACCATCCAGTTAACAACACAACAAAATAATGATGTGAGCTCTTTTATTCCACAATAATGGCAATAAAATATATTGAGGGATATAAGAGAATATAAAACAAAAGTCATTTTCCGCAATTTTCCGACTTTTAGCTTCTAATTAATCTATACCTTTAATTTATGGCTTCACATGAGAATTGATTCGAAAATCGATTTTTCACATTCTGTTCTATTCTGTTTAAAGAGTGAGAAAATAGGCGTATAAGGATGTATTTTATCAAGAAAGCATGACAGGGTCACATAGTGGAAAATAAATAAATTTGAGAGATTCATATGAAGGTATTGCGGTTACAATCCACAAAATTATAGGGTTTGATGATTAAGCCCCAAAAGAGGGAAATTTTTCTCCAAGGCAATGGGGCTGATTGGAGTGAGGTAAAGAAAACGTGCTGATTTAACTCACATACGCACGAATTTTTTTTATTTCCTTTTTCCTTTACTTCTTCCTTTTTCACAGCAGTAAATGTTTGAATAACTTATATTGTTTGTACATATATATTTATAAACGGGCATTTATGCTGATATAATGCTTCATAACAGCTGAATTCAATATATATGATAATGTTTGCCTTTCATTCCCCGACTTCCTCTATTTATGCTGATTCCAAATTGAATCATTCCATGAATATTAAATGTATTCATGCATTTATGCACAATTGATCAAGTTAATATGTTTTTTTTTATTCACGTAAACACAAGTTGATATACATAATTATATCCATGGACGCCTGACATAACACAATCGAACTGTGATTTTACAATTTTCGAGTCGTGTATTTTATATATTCCAACAGCAGCAAAATGTATTTTATTCAATGCATTAATAATATATTATTCGATCTTAATTTATGAACCCATTCATTTGATGCGACACAACAGCTATAGTGTTATAATTTAGTGCTATGCGACAGAAAATTTCTCAGTATCAATGGTAATGAAAAATTGCAAGAGGGATGAACAAGAATTTTTCATGTTCTGATGCAAGTTGGAAACTTATTTAAAGAGTTTTGGTGGTATAGAGCGCTTTTGTGTCAATATTATGTACATTATCCTAGCAGGCAAAAAGCTTGCTCTCAAGAGCAGAGGATGCTTAGAGCAACGCTCACAATTATGATTATCCAGTATATTTCAGGTGATCAAGCTCTCGGGGGCTTCTCTGTTAGGGTTAGTAAGTCAAAGCGGTGTCTTAATTAATGCAGTACCGACCCTACCATCATGGGTTCCAGAATCAGAAAGAGAAACTTTTCATTTGTGTTTTTCCGAATTATATGTACGAATCATACGGGACGCATAGCCTTTCTTTGGAGGTTACAGGCGCTAATGTCAGCAAAAAAGCGGTTTGTATCTCTCTATAAATTGAAGGTCTACGAAATGCAGAGGTCTGATGCACTCTTTCACATTAAGCAATTGTCAGCCACGAGTATTAATAGTCAAAACTAGGAGACAGAGCCAGTAACAGAGCCAGTAACAGGAGACAGAGTCAGATGGAAAGCATTTTGTTGCAACCTAAATAACACATAGGAACATAGTTATAGTAAGTAAATAAGTAATTCACACTTGCGCAGATCTGATTCTCAATGTCCTGAATAGTTAAAATGTATTTTTATGTCCATTAAAATGGTTTTTATGACTCAACATTACTTTAAAATTCAGAATGATCATCAAACAGCTTCACATGGACAACCTATGTCTACATTGAGTCAGCAAAATTTAAAAATCACAATTTTATCCTTGTCACAACTTACATAACTACTAAAAAACAACATAAATTGATGCATTAATCTCCAGGCCCCAAAAATTTACATAAAACATATTAAAATTTTCAAGATTTAATTAAAAATTAATGAGATCAGATTAGAACGAAGTTCAAAATTGTCTACTTTACATTTCAGTATTAAAAAATATTTTTTTAAATTATTAATCCATATCATTTCGTAGAAAAAGCACAGAAGTAAATAGAGTGAGAGTGGAGTCGAGAAAATGGAAAATCTGATGATACGACACTCAAGATGCTCATTTAAGATGTCTCCGCGTGATAATTGGATTTGTAATAGTCTATCTCTCTTTCTCTCTCTCATCTTTCTTGTGCACAATAAATGCAATTTACTCTGGCATGAGCTCAAATAGAACGATGAAAGAAAAAGTAAGAAGAAGCATACTAGAGTTGAGAAATTATCATGAAGTAAGAATATATACGACTATGATGTATGACAGATTATTAAGAATCATCGTTGTACATGCGACATCTAGTCTATACGAGAAAATGACATGACTTTATGCTCTTGCATAATAAGTACGAAAAGAATTTATTATTCCGATGCACTTATCTAAAGATTAAGTTTCAATACCTTGACTTAGTAATAAAGTTTATTATCCCTTATACCATTTTAATAATAAATGAGATGGAATGTCATTTTAGGATGAAAAAAAAGTGATTCATATAAAGTCATTTCGTCTGTGACATAAGATGAGAGCAAGACAGAGTAGAATGAAAGCTGAACATGACAAATTTGATGTAATTTTTCTTACTTTACCTTTCAACATGAACACATATAAATTTTCATGTTTATGCCTGTAAGTATGGAAAAGTAACGTGTAAAACAAAGTGACAGGCTGAACATTCATACATTGAGGATGTTGATGGTGTTTTTGTTTATGGTTTTCACACTGGATCTGGGAAAACAAGAGAATTTTTCCCGAATATCACAAGTCCTGAGTGGACAAAAATACGTCATAGCTAGCTGATGACAAGTGAATGTCTGGTTGATGACTAGTTCTAACGTATTTTTGTCCACGTGGCAGTCGGTTACTTGATTTAAAATCCAGTGCCAGAGCGTCATCACTCTGGAGTACTTCAGAGTGTGAATAATGACAGAGTCACGCTGACCTGAGCCGGATTTTTGATCGATTAACCGATTTAAAGAGCTTGAAGTCGACTAGACATTTTAATGGAGATAGTCAACTCGAGTTGACCTTTTCATACAAATTTTAAAGCTCTGCTAATTTATACTACTCGAGTTTTTATTCCAAAAAGTCAATAGAACAGAAAAGTGTGTAATTTGTCGAAAAAATCACCTTTTTTTCAAAATTACTAGATCAAAATTCAATTACGAAATCATTTACAAGTAGTTTTCAGAATAAAATATAGCAAAAATTAAATAAACATTAGTAAGATATTTTCAAAATATTTAAATTTTCAATTTTTAAAATCTGCTGTTATTATTTTTAATTCGTTTGTTTAATAAAGATCATTTGGCAATTTCAACAGCAGCAATTACGCCAAAAAATGAGTAAAATTTCTAGAGTTATCATTATTTTCATATCTGTGGCTATTTTTTGGACTCTGGCTAAGCAAAAAGTTCCGATTTATGCAAGGTTTAAAACAGTGACATGCTCATCAACGAATCAGACTATTGCTTCAAACTATACTTGCTCAATTAAAGCTTATAACCGGTTTGTAGCAAAACTGAATGTGCTTGTGGATTTTAAGAAGAATACACGTCAAGCCTCTGTAAGATTTTGATTCCAAAAGATGCAAATTTTTTAAAATAACTTAACTTTTACAGTTTGACGCGGCAGTATTTTACAAGCAGTCAGTCGGAACTTCATTTCGTGTCATTGTCAACAAAACTATTGACGTGTGCATGCATTTGGGAGGTCACGGTGATATTCTATTTCAGTGGTTTATTGATGTCATTTGGAAGGAAATTCCAAAGTCACTTTTGCATCCGTGCCCATATTTGGTATGACTTATGGCTTTCAAATAATCTTATAATAATGTAATTCTATTTTTAGGGTCCATTTCATTTACACAATATAACAATTGACATGTCAACTCTATCGAAATTTCCTGATGGATTTTATAAAATATTTATGCATTTTTATAATAATAATGATCCAAACATAATTACAGTTTCTACTAATTTTGAGGTTGGTGGAACTGGACTGAAGGAATTTTGATTGACAATTTGCAATCAATTTGTAATTAAGTTGCATGAAGAAATTCAAAAAATTTCAAGATTTCAAAATTTCAAGATTTTTTGATAGTGTCAATATAAGTCTAAGTGATGTGCATGCCTTAATAGCACTAGTGGATTATCGATCCAAAATCCAACACCATGTCAGCATGGCTCAAATACGGTACCTCATCAGTCTAGCACTAAGTCAGAGTCACATTAGCCTTGGGTCGAATTTTTATCGATAAACTAATTTGTGTTATTCAGGAATGACTACTTAATATCAATTAATTGATTTTATGGAACCAATAGCTATTTCTTTCCCAGATTCAGATTTTTTTACTGTCTTTCAACACCATGTAAATTAAAATCCATTTTATAAAGAAGAACAGAATAAATTCTTAAAAATCTTACACCTAAAATGTTCCTGGATGTGGAAATGAAAACGTGTACGATTGATATCTCACGTATTATTTCATTCGTTATCTCCCCTAATGCACAGCCCACCTTGCATTCCTTAACAGCAAAAATAATTTTTTTCGTCTTTTTCTTTCCCTCCATCTGGCTTACTTTTATTGTTGTTGTGTATGGCAAAAGAATAAGGAAGAAAAAAGCAAAAAATTCTCACATGTTTGCTGTTTTATTTACCCTTTATTTCTTCTTATACTCCTTTATGTACACAACATTTCCTCTCTCTGGCTTTTTGCATGCTATTTTCTCCGTGTTTAATCATTTTGAAAGAATCTTCTTGTTGTGTATGAATAAAGCATATAAATAAAGGAAGAAGAAATGATGTATAATATATATATATATGTTCTGTAACAATCAATGACAATGGCAAGGGAGCAAGTAAAGTGTAAACATAACCCAAAAAATGATGGAAATGAGAATGATCTTTATCTAGAAATGAAACTTTCTATCTTTTTTTTGCTTCTGTTTCCCATAGCAACAGAGGCAAAAGAAAAAAAAGTGTAGGAAATGAAGCAATGCGAAAGAAAAAGCTCAACCCAAACATTATATTGTAATCGGAAGTGATGAAATCATATGAGCGGGATCTGAAATGGAATCGAGTTCCTTTTTGTGCGGATTGAATCAAGTTGAATAATTGTGGGAATTGTAAGAATGTAAAAAATTATGGTTTATTGGATTTATTGTTCTCTTGGTGCTTAGTTTTTGGAATTCAAGGTTGCGAAATGTTCATGATTTCATCAAAATGTTGCGAATTTAGGTTGATGAAAATTGAAGTCCAAATGAAGACGGATGCTGCTTTAAAAGTCAAATAAAAGCATTCATCGTGACGTCTTGAGGATGTCATATGATGACAAGTCGCTATGACGTCATGACTGTCATATGATGAAAATTCGTCATGACATCTTAACCATCACATGATCCCCCACCGTGACGCTTTATAACAAACTTATGAAATGTATTACGTATCCACGAAACCTGAATGTGTATCCACAAGTGCCTTTTTACTCTTGAACACGCTCATAGATTTCTTATGAAATCTTTAAAGAAAATACTAATAATTGGAACACGAGCAAATAATGCCTGAGAGGATCAATTTCATGATAACAAAATACAATGACAACAGAATATAATACGGAATTTTTCTAATTTTACCTCCGTCTATTGATATATTCTGACCTTTTTGGAGATAAATTTAGATATCTTTAATGATGTATAATTTTGGTCATATATTTTTCATTACTATGAATGGTGGATATTGGTAAGTATTTATGAGGATAATCAAATTGTTAATGATTTTATATTAAAATTGTAATCAGGAATTAGCAGCAATGAGATAATATAGACCCGAAAAGCACACGATCTAGACATGTCCGGAAATTCATTTCAAGGCCATCATGGCTCTAGCTTCAAGCCAGATTCGATTTAATCCAGTATCAAGCCAGAGTCAAAGACGTGTTTTTGGCCATTTGTACGACATCTGCTTATCAAATAGAACATCATACGTCAATGACAGTCAAATATTTATTTTGCACATTTTAGTGACTCGTCATTATGTCCTGAAGACATAAGTACACACAAATAACAAAGCACCTTAAAACAAATAAAATGACATAAATAGCATCGCTAATTACTCATTTGAACTTCACAAAATGAGCGTCAAATAAGCATAAAAATAAATCATTAAGCCTCAAAACGTTCATTATTCATTTTTATTGTGACATAAAACTTTAATAATTATTTGCACTCAAATGTTTGATTTTATCAAACAATTTTCTCAACGGACATTATTATACACACATTAGTCACTAGACCACGTCGTATACAGTATTTTGAGATTCTGTTCATTAACACACAGTAAAATAAATACGAATGAGTATTTAAGTGTTGATGATGATGAAAGTTGTTATTTAATCATTCATCATTAGTCATTACTACTTTATTAACATCCGTTCAAACGTAATCTAGTGTCTATTGATATAATTACATGAAAAGCTTCTCATTTAATTCCCTTTTATTCTCAATAAATATGTAATATCATGATTGACGAGCTGATTAACTAGTTTGTATTTTTTTTTATCATTTCCAAATAAACATACAACAAAGAATGAAGGGATAAAGGAAGAGGAAGTGAATTAATGAGAGACAAAAAATGACAGTTTCAGTTGTTAATAATCGATGGATTTATAAGCTCCCCGAAATGATATAGCAACGGGAATATAGGCAAAAGGAAATGTTTCATTGGATGTCAATAGAAAGTTTTTATCATATTTATCGCATTACATGTGGATTATTCAAGGAACGGAATAAAAATGGAGGGAAAAATCTGAAAATCATCGTAAATGCGAGAAGGAAAAACAAAGAGAAAATTGGGAAAATCAAGAAGAAATGAAAACAACAGAGGAAAAGCCACACGGAAAAAGTTTTTCTTCTTTTCAGCATTATTGACTAACAAATTAAGAATGAAAACATGTAGTTGGACTGACTGAATATACAACATTGGATATGATGGACGATTTCAAGCAAAACAAGCTCATTAATTTTAATACTTTGATTAATGCACGGAAATTTTCTCGGCATGAACGCAAAGTAATGAGAAAAAAAAAAAGAAAGTTTTAGCCCATAGGACTAGCTGAGATTAACAGAGGTCACACTCTTGGAATAATCACAGAATTGAATTTTCATCTTAAGCGCGTACCAGAAAAAGGGAATGAAAAGTTCTCAGCTGAGGCATAATTGAAAAAGTTATGAGATTTTCCTTTTGCTTCTTCTTCCATTCTTCTCCCATCTCAATTCTCTGTGATAATAAGAAGGTCGTCGTGATGAGGGGCACTTTTTTTTGGTAGCACATTTATTTCAATTCCCCATACTGTTTATGCATATTTTTAGCGGGATTTTTTGAGATGTAAAATGATGAGCTTTTGGACGTTAGTGTTTTGTCCGGTGACTAAAAATTTGTCTAGGCTTTTGATGAAAAGCTGTTCATTCCAATTTATGATATTTTAAAAATCATACAAATGACCAAACATCTGCCATAGGCCTGTTCGATTTGGCTCTAATCCAAATTTGATAAAAGTTAGCCCCAGCCAAGAGTAAAGTCGCAGTTGTTGAAAAGCTCAAATTAGTCTTGAGTCTTCTCGGCTCCATACAATATTCGAGTGAACTTTGAGATCTGATATTTGGTTACTTGCAAACCCAGCTCATCCGTCTTCATGGTCGCTAGTTTAAAAAAAAAAATTACGTGAATAGTGAAGCTTCTTAGTGTCAATAACATAATTTGCGGAAATAAAGATGCCTATAGAAAGTTGTCTTGTGAGAGGCGCATTTGGAGGAGGTGGGTCTTGACCAATTAAAAGATTTTCTGGGCTGATTTTGCTTAAGTCTAGGCAACATTAACGTATAAGCATGCCTATGCAAAGTCAATGCAATGCCTGTGATAGATTTCCTCTTTATAGCAAATTCTAAAGTCCAAAGTGACAACTCTGGTCAATAACTTTCATCCGAGAATTTAAAATTTGTTGCATTCTTCATAAAATGCTCAAAGCATCAAATTTATCAACAAAGTTCACTAACATCTTCATTTTCTAAATCAAAACCACAAAGAAAACTTCCCCCAAACATTCTAAAACTGCGCTTTAAGCATCTATCAAGTCAACACCTTTCTTCCTCCTCAATTTTACTTTCATAGAACCTCAAGTCATCCACCATCATTATGAAAAAAGTTTTCTTCTGCTTTTCATTTTTTTTCTTATTCCATGTTTATTTATGGCTCCATACATGAATGGAATTCCTTTAGCATTCTATGAGTAAATTTCCTTTCTAAACAATTTTTATTCATCAAAAGCTGGAAACTTTGCATTTTTAAACACAAAAATAACATTAAAGTAAAGAAGAAAAGCACCAGAAACTTTCATTTTTATGGAAAGGAAATTGGGGAGGAAGAAAAAAAAGTTTCTTTTTTCAACGAAGCACTCAAAAAATTGACCAGTAAGTAAATTTCAATGTAGATTGAATAAAGATTATATTAGCTCTAGGGAAATTGAATATTATAAAAAGAATTCTCTGTATTAAATAAAAGAATGTTGAAGTTTAGTTTTGGGATTGAAATTTTGAAGTTCTTGTATATGTTGGGGATTTCATTTATGTCTTTGAATTTTACTTGAACCCCAAAAGATTTTATAAGGAAACATATTCATTAAAATTTTATGTAAAATGTCCTGTTTAAGATGTTATGAATTTAGAATTTCAATTATTTTTTGGGTCAAAAATTTACTTTTACTTAGGGTGGCCAGAAAATTTTCGCAAAATATCGCAATGTTGGGCTTCTTTCGGAACATTTTGAGGCTTTGTCGGGACGCATTAGCAAGGTAGAAAAGTACAGCAGCGTCCCGGTAAAAACACAGCAGATGGACACTCTACTTTTACTAAGTTTAAGAGCCAATTTTATAATTCTCGGAAGCAAGAAACTGAGTTTAACAGACTAGAAGTAATTTCAAAAGAGTGATGAAGATATACGGTCTATTGCTTAATCACTCGACCTCCAATTAATCAGATAACACACCCTTTAATTAATTTAAGTTGGTTGGATTATTTATTTCAGTGATGGATAGCCATTTTTGAGTCACGACACACATCAGGGCTAGAAAATTTTCGCGCCTATCTTAATAAGCTCATGAAAATCATGTCAAATAAAATTCTCATACGATAGCTCTTTAAGGGTCCGTAAACTTATTACGTTACAAAATTATGAGGAGTGTTCAAAAATGGACTCAAACCACCGAACGACCTAAAGCAATTCTGTTCATCACGGAATTTGTTGAGAATGTTCATTAGCGGCACATTATTAGACCGTGATACACATCTGTGATTGCACTGCAGTGATTTAATTTATTAAAATTATTTTTCTGTAGTACCAAAAATTTCAAACATGCAACTCAAAGCCCGAACATAAAAGGAGAATAACTCATGAGTTTTAAGAATTCTCAATGCTGAAAGACTGAGACCGAGACTTCTTGGATAGTGTCGATCTTGGTCTCGGTCTCGGTCTCAATATCGGCCTTGTTCTTAGTCTCGGACTGATCCCGGTCTCGGTCTGGATCCCGGTCTCGGTCTGGACTCCGGTCTTAGTCTCGGTCTCAGTCTCGAGGATTTATTGAGACCGTGCCTTCCAGAAACCCTAATAAGCATGATCACAAAATTGAGCAGGTTAACTTATGTTGATTGAGTATATTTGTGAGCATGCTAATTTAGGTGAGTATGCTCATTGTCCTGGATTGGATGTGTAGAAAGGGAAACAAAAGTCCTTAAATTCCAAATTGATAGAAGTTCTCGAAGAATAGAGCTGGTTTTAGATGTTCTCTGCGCGGAAATGGGCCCTATTGCGCCTCAACTAAGGAAGTGAGTAAGTATGCTCATTGTCTGTTAGGGAAGCTTGCTGTTTTCAATACACTAGCTACAATCTTAAACTCAGTAAAATTTAATTTCGTTAAAAGCATCTAGAAAGTTTAAAGCAAGACTCTGTTTTTAAAGAAAACAAATTTCCACATCTTCCTGGTATAACAAAAACATTTTACAGCTCAATAGTCTTCCAAAACTAAAATCATTCATTAGAAAATATCTGCATAATCATGTTTATTATTACTAAAAATATTTCATATTCTCCATCCATAATAATAATATTCCATCTGTTATTTTCTCACTGGGTATGAAAAGTAAGGTGAAACAAAAATGTTAATACAGGCACACGAAATAAAAACCATACTGTGCCATGTCGGAAAAGTAATGTCAGAATTCATCATCATCGCAATAGCAACAACGGTGATGAAGCAGCGCATAAGCACACGATTTCCTGTAGCTTGAATTTGTTTTGCTGAATGAAAAAAGAAAACTTTTTTTTTATTTTACTGTAATTTCATTTTTCAATTCATTACATTTTTTTTGTGATTTTTTTTCGTGAATATTTTTTATGTTGTGCAGGAATACAGATGTTGTACATGACGAAGGGAAAAAGAAAACATTAAACTTTGTTAGCTTAAAGTTGGAATGAGATGAAGGATGAATTTTTTTTTGGGTAGAAGTGCCTTCAAAAAACAAGGAAAAAAATAATTTGATTTTCAAATTAAACAAATTGTATGTATACGTTTATGTTGAGAAATTAAGAATGTGGAACGGAATACAGGAGACGAAACGAGGCGGCAAAGAAAAATTGAAAGTTTTACTCCTGATTTTTTTTTGTATTTCGTTTATTTAAATAAGCGAACTTTTTAATTTCTCTCTTTATTTTTAATTAGGGAAATTTATTTTCTCATATAAAATATGTACAAAATTGCTTCATTTTCTAATGAAGCTTAGGTATTTTGTTAATTTAAATTTAAATTATTGTTGAACTAAATAATCGAACACCATAAAGCTAATTTGAAGGTTTTGCTTATTTTCTCGGCTGAATCGCATGAGGTTTGATAATAATGTTGGGGCAATGAAGCTTATAACGTGCTACTTGAACATACGAACTCTAGAATATGTTCTCAGGAATGCTAAAAATTCATAATAGAAACTTGAATACAACTTAAGGGGTATGTAGCATTTCCAGCAAAACAATAATGGGATTCTAAATCGTAAGTCCATTTTATTATTATTATTATTATTTATTATTATTATTTTATTTTATTTTTTTTAATTATCCATACTCATAATTGACTTATTCAAAGGAAAAGCCCCTGTAAGTTAAAATACGCGGATTTACTTCTTAAGGAGGCATAAAAACCTTTGGAATAATTTTGCATTTTAGATTAAAAAATAGACATAAAATATAACAACTTAAATAAAAGAGACAGTGAAACATGAGTTTCCTTTAAGACTCTTGATAGAAAATAGATAAAAAATAATTAGCATTAATCATTAGAATTGCTTATTAATAATTGTGATGAACAAGTGTAAGTGAATGTTTTTCCGAGTTGATATGATTAAATAAAGAATGTGAAAAAAATGAAAGAGGTATAATAAGAAGAATAAAGATTTAAAATTGGATTAACAAAATATTCAAGCAAGAATTCTTAGTTTGTGTTTTTTTTTTGTGAATTAAAGATATTTTGAAATGAAGTCCCCTTTGAAGCAGGATTCAATGAATTTTTCATTGTTGACATAAGTTTTCACCGATCTCTTAAAAGCGTGGACATGAAGAGAATTTTGGATTTGTTCCGGAAGTTCATTAAATATTTTCGGTCCAATCGATGATATACAACGAGCTCCATATTGTGTCCGATGTTTTTGAGGTTTAATATACTTCTTTGCTCTGAGACTTCTGGGAATAGTGAATGAAAAGTTTAGATTAGTATGTAAATTATGCTTTAGACAGTTAAACGTAAAAGTAGCTGTTTTGACGAAAAATATTGCTCTTATTGGAAGAGAATTATTCACTAGATGTTGAAACATATGAACTCTATTCTGCAGTCTGTCCAGGCAATAAACGTTTCGAAGAGCCCGATTTTGGATGACTTGAAGTGTCTTTAGGTCTGCGTCACAGGAACTTCCCCAGATTGGGATAAGGTAATTAAGGTGTGATTCTATTAGTGAGGTGTAAATTATTTTCTTTGTAACTGTTGGTAGTTGAGACTTCAATTTCCATAGAATCCCGGCCGCACTCGAAATTTTTGATTCCACATATTTAATGTGTTCTTTGAATTTCAGCTGCGAGTCGAGTATGAGGCCCAGATACTTAATTTGATCAACTCGCTTTATAATGTATGTTTCTGCCAATTTCATTGTTTTGTTAGATTGGATTAAAATTTCTACTGGATCACTGGAGCTTAAAGGAGATGAATGAAATATTAGAAATTTTGTTTTGGACGGATTTAAAATTAGTCTTTGATAACAAAAATAGTTAATAATTAATATCATATCGTTGCAGATCTTAGAGCTGATTTGTTCGTGCTGGTCGTGGATGTTGACCAAAAGGCAATCATCTGCATATATAAACAATTTTCCGGATAATTGCAGATTGGCTATTGAATTGATGAATATTGTGAAAAGCCATGGACCGAGAATGGATCCTTGCACGACTCCCTGAGAGAATTTGATTGATTTGCTGATTTTGTCTCCGACTTTAACCACTTGTTCACGATCTACTAGATAGCTATGAATCAGATTTAGCGCATTTCCTCTTATTCCTGCATTGGAAAGTGCGTTTAGAAGCTTTCCTACATCAACTACGTCAAATGCTTTTTGCAGATCCATTGCTACCATAGAGACTTTAAGCTTTCGATCCATTGCCTCTTGAATGTATTGTATGAGTTCAACCGCAGCGATTTCGGTATTGCATTTTGGACGAAATCCGTACTGTCTTGAGTATATTAATTCTAAATAATCATGTGTAAAATTTTGTAGGCGCGAGAGCAATGTTTTTTCTATAATTTTGTTTAGAATTGGCAACATTGAGATCGGCCTAAAATCCTTGACGTTTGTATTATCACCAGTTTTATTGAGTGGTATGACCAATGCTGTTTTAAAAGCTTTTGGATAAATTCCTGTTGCGAACATTGTATTTGTTAGATGTGAGATTTTTGGTGAAAGATCGTCCGTCAATGATTTTATCATCTCAACGGAAATTCCGTCTATTCCTGGTGACGATTTCTTTAGCGAATTAATAATCAATCTAATTTCATCTTCACAAGTATCGTCCAAAACAATTGAATTTCCAACCGAGGGTGGATCAAAATTGTGTAGGCTTGGATTTAGGTTTTGACGAAGAGAGGACACACTTTCTATAAAATGATTATTCAGTTTATCAGCAATTTCAGCTTCATCCACTATTAACTCATTATTTTCGTTGAACATGGCATTTAAATTATTTTTGGACTTGCGACCCAAAATTTCATTAATGCTCGCCCACATTTTTTTGGGATCATTTTGGTTGACTGTTTTTCCAATAAATTTTCTCTTCTCTCTCATAATTATGGAATCAACTTTTTTTGTTTGCACGTGTAGCTTTAGCTTGATTTTTACATTGCTTCTGTTGGCCCTATATTTCCTTGCAATCCGGTCTTTTATCGCGATAGCTTTGGCTATTGAGGAATTATACCACGAGCACAGCGGATTATCTTTTACATAGTATTTTGTGGTTTTGGTGGAATATGAGGCCGCTTTTTTGATAGCAGTGATTATGGAATTAGCGATGCTATCGGGATTTTGATTCTTCATTATGGCGTCGTGATCACAATACTTGTTGAAAGTCATCTTAAATTTTTTGTAATCTAAATGCTTTGTTTCAATTACTCGCTTGTTTCGTTTTGTGGTGATATTTTCGATGCTTGATACAATCATATTATGGTCACTAATATTGTTGCAGATAGTCGAATTAGTTACCATAAACCGGTCTTCGAAGTTTGTAGCAATATGATCAATGACTCTGCCACTAGCGTTTCTGGTTTTGTGCGTATTTGAGATCTTGAAGTCAAAGGAGTTCAGAAGCATTACATAACGTTGAGAATCAGGCGTGTCTTCGTTTGCATCTAAATTTGTGTCACCTAAAATGATAGTAGAACAAGAATTTTTTTGGAGGTCACATTCGAGATCTTTGAAGAATGGAGAAATTGATTCATTAACCGGTGGACGATAAAAACATAAAAATCTCAGTTGTGTATTAAGAAATTTGACATAAAATTCAACTTTTTCGAATGATGATGAAACTTTTGTCACATTAAATGCTGCTAAATTCTTTTTGATGAAGATTAGCAAACCTCCTCCACAAAATTTTGAGTTTCTACAGCATTTTAGCGCATTATAGCCATTGAGATTATATATACCGAAAGGAAAGTTATTCTTTAGCTTTGTTTCTCCAAGAACGATGATGTCGAATTTGGTGTTCATTTTTGCAAGCATTAGTTTGATTTTATCGAATTTTTTTATATTATTAATGCCTCCTGTATTTAATTGAAGTATTGAAAGACCCTTGCATTTCATTTGATTTGTGAATGATTTGACAGATGTATAAAAGTAATTTTTGCAAGTGTTGAATTTTATTTCTGAATTTAATGGAGCGGTAAATGTTGGAATATTGACTGATGAAGCGATGTTAGTTAGATTGGGCTTTAATTGCTATGCTTCTTGATGACTTGTAGATGGAGTTGGGGAAGCAACTGATGGTGTGGTCACCGGGTTAGGAGCCCATTCCTTAATTGTCTCAATATCACTGAGATCGTTTATTGCTAAGGAAGTTTTCTCGTCTTTTTTTATGTTGATTTGATCTCCCTTTAAAAAGATGCGGAAGTTCTTCCCCTTAATTGCTTCTCTTGCTTTATAATTTAAAAAGCGATTGAGTGGGGTGAGACTGTTGTTGAAGAATAATTTGCTGTTATCCTTGATGCTGTTCTTGGCTTTCAGCACTTTCATTTTAGTTTCAAATGTTGTGAACTCAACAACCACCACCATTGCTCCAGATTGTTTATTTGAACGAAGAAATGATTGTATTATATCCTGGTCAGTTATGCTAATGTTGAGTGCTTCGATTATTTCAATGACTGCAGACGTTAGTTCCTTGCCTTGGAGCTTTGGGTTAATATTGGCGCCCACAATCTCAATTTTATTTTGAAGCTTGTTTTGAAACAGCATATTTATAGAAGCTTTATTTTGGTTGGCTAGTTTAAGAGATTCATCCGTTTTTACGCTGTTCTGTATAATTTTAGATTCCATTTCTCCAATATTCAGTTGCATGGCTGAGAGAGATTCTTGTAAGGATGTTATCTTAGATCCCAAATCCGTTCTTAGATGATCTATACTATTATTCATTTTTTCCATGAATTGATATAGATCATTATTGCTGATTTCTTTGTGCGACTCATCATCAGCTATATCAGGATTTTTCCTTTTTGTTGGTGGTTGCCTTGGAAAATTTGATTTTGGCATGACTGATAAATTGAGTATTCTGACTCCCACAGAATATTGATAACGCTGGATCTGAAGATATAAAAACAGCGACAGAAAAGAAATACAGTTTTAACTAGAGTAACTCACCGTGCGAGCACGCGACTGTCTGTAATTTAATACACAACAGTCGAAGTAAGAGCCTGGTGGGAGTCAGACGATTTGATGATAAGCTTCAATATTTGTGGTAACTTGATGAAATAATCAGTGAAAGTACAATATTCCAGATGTGCACTTTTGTGAACTTAATAAGACTTGATTGTTGGCAATCTTGGCAATCTTGGATTTTTCTGGATTGTGACACTATTGATTCTCTTTACACACACACACAATCAAACATTGATTAGAAAAAAAAAACTATCCATAAATTCCACTGTACTTAATGACTTGATTGGACTAATTATGATTAATCACTGGATTATATAAAACTTTTATTTAATGTTAATGTGTAAAAACACTATAGAGGTGACGAAGGCACTAATTGTAGAGTCTTGAATGCACGAATGAATTAATGTGGAATAATGTAAACAAATCAGAATATTTGTATTCAAGAACAGTTTTTGAGAAAATTAACACTTGATGCGTCACTACTGCGATCAATAACTAAACTTTGTAGCTTTATACGTCACTTAATCCGTCAAGCGATAAAACAACAAGAGAAATAACTGATTTAAATAAAAACAAAATGCGAATTTACAATTTTCTATTCACTAACACAAACTCCTCCACTTTTAAAGGAAATGAGAAGTAAAAAGGTTTAATCTCACCTCTTTGTATTTTATTTTCAATTCCGCAATGAATTTTAAGCATTAAAAAAATATTATGTTATGTAGGACATGGGTGGACTGGAGTATGATGACGGTATGAGGAGGATAAGTGTTAGATCCTTTTTTACTGCACATCAGGTACGATCCAACCATTAATATTGTAAGTAAACCTTTTTCACTCCTCTTTCATCTTTCTCACTTTTCAGATACAATGTTTTTGTGTCTTGTGGGGATTATTTTTGCTGTTGCAAGGCTTTTATGTTGAAAACGATTAAGAATTAGGGTCGTTAAATGAGAAATGGAATGATTTTTGTTTGTATTCATTCATTTATTATTCTCACATATACGTATTTACGTGTGAAACAAGGAATGGATGCTGCAGAGTGTGACCGTCGCAAATTCGACTTTTTTTGTCGAAAAATTCGAACAATTCGAACTCAACATATTTTAAAATAAAAATTTACGTTAAGAAGAAAAGTGAATGTAACGGTCAAAAAAAATTTGAATAACGACAAAATATATTCTTTTGAAAAAAAAAAAAATTAACGGTCGTTTTTAGAAAGCCTTACTCTGGGATGCTGTTTCGGTAATTTTGAATGATTTAAGATTTTCTACCTAAATTTAATCGACTTGAGTCAACGTACTTACTGACTTACCTACTTCCTTGTCTGGGGTGCAAAAGGGCTCATTGCCGTGCGTAAGGAATGTCTAAAGACAGATATATCCTTCAAAACCTTGGGCCTGGCGAGCCTACAATCGTTATACAAGCAGTAACCTCGAAATGCATAGAGGATCGAATCAACATGGTTGTTTTTGAAAATGGCGACATTCAGCTCTAATCGATTTCGAGTTATGGTCAATTAAGAGGCCAAGATATAAACCAAAGGGCAGCATGACTCTAGCATTAGGCTGGATTTTGTCAAATACAACTGAAAGCCAGAGTGGGTGCCACGACACCCTGAGGACACAACTTTTCACCTTTTTTATCCTTTTTACATGTTGCAGCATTTAAAAAGAAACCGACACCATCCCAGAGTCACTCCAACCTGACACCAGCTTTTGAATCTCTCAACCTACTTGTGCTTTTTGGATATCCATCAATTCCACATAAATCTCTTCATTACAAGCTCCAATATCCCATTAAATATCCAATCCTGGCTTAAAATATTCCATACTTCCGCACACACGTAATTCCATGCTGAATTGAATCTATAAGGAAGTAATTTTCACAGCCCACACCTACATGCTTCTACTCCTTCCACTCTTATCGATTTTCTCGTCATTATTCTTCTTCCATTGTCGATAGCCGAGCAGATTAATTTTATTTTCTTCTGTTTCTACCTTTTCTCGTATTCGGTTCTTTGTATGTTGTGCTACCTCATTAATTGAATCAAATGCTGAAAGCAAAAATCATTCTTATTGTATATATACACACCTTGTTTTAATCTTCGTCTTGTTCTTTTCCAATTTTTTTTCTTTTTTTCGCACTTCTAATCATCGTCAATTCACCCAAACGCCAACCTTCATTTCATTTCACCTTTCCTTCCTGGATTAATTTTGTTTTTTTTTATTAACTTTTCTGATTATCTGAAACTTGCTTACCTTTAATGTAGACTTTTTTTTTGTTGCGTTGCTTGTTATCTGCTACTTTAATTAATTGACTTTAATTCTTTTTTGGGGGGGGTTTTGTGCTTCTTAAGCTGAAATTGTATACTTTTAGGGATGTTTGGCTTGTTTTTGAATAAATCACTTTTTGATGAAGATTGAGATTTAGTTAAAAGGTCAAGATTGTCAGTTCCAGTTAATTCCAATAGTCAAAGTGGACTTTTAATTGATGGTGGGACACATAAATCACCCAAAACTGCACAATTGAGTTGGTTGAGCATTGCTCAGTTGCCATGAGGACAACAAAACGTGATGATGCCCTGATGGCTAAGTGGCAGTTGATTTTACTTATTTTACTTCCCTGGCGAAGGCGCACGCGGGCCCATTGCCGCATTTAGAATTCGTCGAATGCTGGATCTGTCTTTAGATAACTTCTGCCAGTTTATAATTCCCAGCACTTTTGCATCGTTGCTCTTACAGCAATTCAATGAGTTTTTTGGTCTACCTCGAGATCTCTCTACATCCAGAAAGTTACCATTTGTCACTTTGAGTATTGAGGCATCATCTGGCCTTCTATTCACATGACCAGCCCATTTTAAACGATTTATACGCAGAACTGTAACTATATCGATCTCCTGAAATAACTCATAAAGTTCATTATTATGTCTGCTTCTGAATTCAGTTGATTTTGGTCTAGTTTAAGGTTGAAAAATGGATTGTAGATGAATGCTATGTGTTAGTTTCTATGGAAATGCCCCTGTTGAATTGAAAGTTGAATTAAAGAGCTGCTTAACCCATAAATTACCACAAAAAGCACAACGTGTTTGATAGGACATCAATTAGCCGTTAAGATTCAAAGTTGCCCTAAAACCAACAGCTGATTTCGAACCATTTTTAAGATTAATCCCCATTGTGTTGCTCAAAATCACTTATTGACATTAAGTGAATTTCACTCCAAATTTTCAATTTTCCCCAACTTTCTTTACAGTCTTAAATTCTGTCATCATCTGCCAAACATCCTCTTTAAGAGTCTGCCTTTTAATTCTTTCATCAATGCTCCGTAATCAATTTTCCGCCCTTTTTAAAGACACAAGTACATTCGCACATAAATACAAATTTTAACAAGGAAATGAAAATATTCAGGAGGAAACGAGAGGAAGAAATTATAGGCTAAATTAATTACGTTATGTATTAAAGTTTTGCGATGCGAGACAGTATGAAAAAAAGTTGTCGTAAACTGTGCATGTGAAGATTCTCAACTTTAACCTTTTCCCATTCCCATTTCAGTTCCCACCCTCTAGTGGATGTAGATATAAAATTATATTTAGTGACATTGTGTGACACTTTTGCTGCTCTCACATAAACTTTCAAGTCATTTTCTGTTCCAACCCAAATCGTGTTTCGTTATGTTGTGTTATGTTATGCTGCAGTCAGATAGAAGCAGTAATGACATGATGTTATGTGGAAATTAATTATAAACATAATTTCTTAATTTCCTCTATTTTTTTACTTCTCGTCTGTGAATATATCTGTGTGTGGAGATAAGTATGATGTATAAATTCAGTCATTGAAATAGTTAATATGGTGTGGATAATTTTATATGATATTTAGTTCCTTGTAGGGATGTTTGGGAATATTAGATGATGACAAGCTTGATGGTACTAGTATGGGGACCAAGCTAGGGAACCTTGGGAAATTACAAAACGGTTAGGAAGAAGGAAGGGTCTTTTCAATATTTTAAGGAATGCAAATGAAAGCTCGAAGCAGAATTGCAAAACAAGGGCCTCTAACAGGCAAAAACCATACAAATTCTTGATAATTTGTAAGGATCTGTTAGAAAAACTTTACAAATTATCAAGAATCTGAGCGGTTTTGTCTGTCACAGATGCCTGTTTTGCAACTCCGGCTCAAAGTCGACACTAAATTTGTATGGATTCAAGTTGACTTTTCCATACAAAATCCTAGACAACTTCAGTTCTGGTGCAAAATATGATTCATGATTTTATTATAAAGCAATACGGTGGGACGGTCAGAGGAGGAGGTCTAAAATTGCTCTTTTTAGCGTTACACAGTACCTTAACGTTACTTTATTAATCTGAGAATCCAATTCATTTTCGTACCGTTGTAAGATTGTTGACTATCATACTATGATTCTCATACAGGACCAGTTGCTCGATATACTATTTTTGCCGTACATTCTACACAAGACATCCATTTTATAGAATGCAAGCAATCATTAGGGCGCTCCAAAATATCATGGAAGGATGCTGTCGATAGAGATAGTAATGCATTTGTCATCGGCAATTAATCGGGATATCCTCAAACGAAAGTATGAACTTTCCGGTCACATGCTTCGAGTAAGTAAGTAAGCATCGGTAATTGGCAGGCGGCTGCCATCGATAGAACCAGATTCAGACACAAACTAAGGGAGGCCATGGATCACAATTGACTGTACATCCAGCGAATTAAGTAAATAAGTCCTTCATCCTCCAAATTCCTATTCGGTACCAAGCAATTATTCAAAATTTCAACAAGGACATCCAGCAATTATTTCCATTTTTTTCCTTTCTCAAATTTGAATTTAATTTGCAATATTAAATTCTGCAAATGGAAGTGATTCACTTTAATTTTTATGCATACGAGACATAATCTGACATTTAATTTTCTACAAGCACTCTAATTTCCTTATACAGCACGACATGCAATAAAGTGAGAAAAATAAGAAAAAAAAGTTGAAACGAATAAAGTTTTTCATGTTGAATATGCAAGTTTATCTATAAAAAGTATGAAATATTGCAGTATGTGCTGATTAAGATAGTAGAGCCAAGAAAGACTAGACGAATTGAAAGAGTCGAGCATGAATATTTTCAAAATAACTTTTTATTAAAGTTTGTGATTGATTAAAATTTCATCAAATTCGAAAAGACAAAAATGCTGCTTGATGTGGCGATGGATTATGCATGCAGCATGCCGCGGCACACTTGTTTTTCATCAATGCTGTAGCGTAATAAGTAGACAGTCTCTTAGAAAGTCTAGACCAGAGTTGGTATAACCAATTGGAATCCAAAGTCAAAAAGTTAAATCCGAATTCCATAAGATTCGGACTCAAAACTGGAGTCCTGCCTTAATACTTACAAAGTAAGAGCGACAGGGCGTGGGTAGGTAATGAAGGAGAACCAATTAGATGTCAAAACTAAGAATTTGTTCAAGCTTTGTGATTCAGACAGCAATAGAATCAGATGGAAAGCATTTTGTAGCAACCTAGGTTCCAAGTCGGCGCATGATTCCAGTAAATAAGTAAGTACTCATACGGCGTTCATCTGGAACCACTTTTGACACAAAATAAAAATAAAATTCTCAATAAAAATTTCAATTCTTTTTTTGACCATGAAAATTAAAATTTCCATTATAAATGAAAGGATTGAAACTCCGCATGTACTCATGCATATGTAAAATCCAAAGGCAACATCATCCATTGAAAGAATAGTTGGTTCATTCGATGGTTTGTCAATATCCGTTCTAAACTTCATCCATGTGTGAAATTCAAGCATGTATTGTATTATTCCCATTGGAATGAATCGTTCGATAACATCCTCAGTAAGGTCATATAGGAAATGATTAGGAAGTAAAGCAATTCCACATTGATAGGAATAAAGACCTTGATTTAATATTTTTGGTACACATTTACATTTTTTTCGTATAAAAACTAATTCATCACTAGGAATGTAAAATGCAAGTCTTGATGAATGGTTCTTCCTTTGGGATATGTAATAGTTGTAAAGTTCTGACATATCGTTGGTTGTGATGATCTGTGGTCTGAAAAATGAAAGCTGATTAATATCTCGATAATAGGGCAATGTGTTTACGAGGGCATCACTTGACGGTATGACGTAAAGATGCCCTGACGGCTAATTTTGATCCATTTTTGCGACCAAAATGTCTTTCGTCGCAATGTGCCGCTCGGGATGTATTTGATGAATATATTTTTTTGGAATATTTCCCGAGCAGCACACTGCGTCGAACTCTTTGCTCTAAAAATGAGAACAAACTTCGATATTAGCTGACACGGTACCATCAGGGCACCTTAGTTTCTTATAATCGAAGTACTGGTGTCCTAATGAACACGATGTGCTTTTTAGGCACTGTTAATCTGTTAAAAAATTTGTTGAACCACGCCCTTAAGACCTATATTTTATAATGGGATCCGAATCACTTGCAAGCCCTACACATTTCAAAGACACCAGTACGTCATAAGACCTGATGTATCCTGCAATGTACCTAGTTACAATTCGTGTGCGAAAAGATTTTGTAAGGAAAGTCATCCAAATACAAGTATATCATTGAGGGCGCACGTGGGTCCATTGCCGCCACGCGAAGAGAACGTTTGAATTCGGCTAGATCCTTCGAGAACTTCGGTCAGTTTGGAATGATAAGAACCCTTAATTTAGTGTCTAGCCTTTGAGACATATCATGTGCCAAAGACCTTAAAACTTCACCCAACACACGAACCGAGCTTCATAACTAGAACGGTGAAATGGAAAAAGTTTGGAATTGCTTCGAAAATTAGACGTGATCTGGTATTGAACATAGAGCCTAGGCTCTTAAATTTAGACCGACCGATCTGCGAAGGAACTTGTCGATAGAGACAGCATTGCATTTGGTATTGGTAACTGGCAGGTGATAGAACCAGTTATAGGCGACATCTGAGGGAGGCCATGGATCACAGTTGATCTGTACGGCCAGCGAAGAAGTCAAAAGATCTGCGATGTCGTATTTTCTGAATGTCCATTTTAAAGGAGCCGTTATGGACCATAATCATACCTTTTACTCCTGTCGATCATATTTATTAATGCTGTAATCACATTTGGATAATTCATTGTGTGAATTATAAAATTTTTGTCATAAAGTTCATCAATTGTTAGTGGCGATGGCTTTCTCATATCTGATGTCATAAATTCAAATAGCTTACTTTGATAGCATGTCCGAAAAATTAAACAAAACAAAATAAATGTAGTAAGAAGAAA
Organism: Chironomus tepperi; assembly: GCF_022539635.2. Classification (NCBI taxonomy): domain Eukaryota; kingdom Metazoa; phylum Arthropoda; class Insecta; order Diptera; family Chironomidae; genus Chironomus; species Chironomus tepperi. The sequence continues at coordinate 25,945 of NW_027226454.1, forward strand.
TCGTGGAAATGACTTTTGTGGAATTTTCATTTGTCCAATTCCAAAGAATATATAGAAGATATTGAGGACTGGAGTTTTAATTCCTTTTCCAAAAATTAATTTTTGGAATTTTGTGGACATAAAGCTTGTTATGAAAATGACAATAAATGCAATCATGAATGTAATAATCAGCATGATCCAAGTGAATTCATCAAATGGTAGGAATATCTTCTCAGTTATGGTTAATGGATCGTCTGGAGTTATCAGGAATATGAAATTAGTCTGTTGGAATGTCGATGTCACATGATGATCATATCCATTTGCTTTGACTTTATGACTTACTACAAAACTTATTTTGGATCTTCTTTTCTTCTTTCTTTTTCGTTTCATGCATTCAATTCCATAATAAGCAGTTGGTGTGTACTTGTAGAAGAAAACTCTTGAAAAATTGCCTTTTTGAGCCATTGCTGTGAATAAATCAATCATGAATCCTTTGGCATGACCGGATATTTTATCGTCATATCTAAAAACAGCTATTTTCTCTGACAAATCAGAAACCAGCAAGCAATTATGAAAATTTCTAAATTTTTGATACTTTTGAAACTTTTTAATCCATGTCAATGATGTGGAATTGAATTTTGACACTGATGCCAATTTTGGAGTATTGCAAAATCCATCACCAAACCATTCAAAAGTTATTAATTCTAAAGTTTCATTTAGTTCCAACAAAATGTATTCATACAATGACACATGTCCTGGATTATCATGAAGGAAATGCTCAATATTTCCAAATGATCCCACATCCATATCATCCATCCAAATCAAAAATTTAAATGTTTTTGGAAATTTATTTGAAAGTCGGACAATAAAATTGAAGTCGTTAAGGTCAGTGATGTTATTAACGAATATTACAGCAGATTTGCTCAAGTCATAACATTCTGTGATGAATTTACTGCTGAATATTTTGAGATCGTATGGAAAAATGTCAAAATTTTTTAATCCAAGCTGATCAATTGTGGATTTATTGGCATTTCCATAGATTATCACATCAAATTCGATAAAATTGTCAATAAAAAGCTGTCTTATTGCATCCGAAAAGGCAATTAATCGTGCATTTATGTCTATTGATATGTCTACAAAATTATCATCGATTGCCATCGCAGAAACTGTCAAAAAATTAAGACGCAATAAAATTTTCATTATAATATCGATTTTATTCATCCTTTAAGGCACCTCAATGCATGTCCTATATTTCTCGCAACTTAAAATAGACTAAATGTTTAATTGGAAATGAAATTTTATATTTGTCAAGTTCGAAAAGTGTGTTTACAAAAATATATAACAAGATTAAGTCTGATTAAGTAATTAAATACAATTATTGCTTCCTACACTTGAATATCTTGTAGCTTTCATGGTCATGATTCCGGAAAATAAAATGTATGTCTGCGTTTCAAGGTAAAAGTTAATTGTCATTAATTTATACTTGTGACCCAAATATCACAGCATGTTTGCTGGAGCACCTGTTTGCCACCGTAAGCTCTCCTCATTGCATTCATCCATGTCCTGATGCCTCCGTGATGGTTGATTTTAACGACGAAAAATGTGATTTGCCACATTGTGCCTCTCCGATATCTATGTGTAGCTTACTAAAGTGCTGTAGCTCTTAAACGCAAAGAAGTTAAGAAATGGTTGTTGCGGCGTTAAATTTATCTCAGCAACCGGCACATTTTGTACCTTGACACCAAATTACGAAAGTCCTTCCGTGAGGTGCTAGAGTGTATGTTTCAATTTTGGTGTGCTTCAAACGACCATAGCTCCGCAACTAGAGATGTCAATACAAATACCCAAATACCCAAATATTTGGGTTTTTTCGAACTATTTGGGTTCCCCAAATATTTGGGTTTAAACCCAAATATATTTGGGCCCACTTAGAATCATCACTTTTAAGGAAATTTTCCACAAAATTTCAGATTTTCATTGAAATTTATAGTGCCAATTTTATGCCAATTTGAATTTAATCTCATATTTTGAAATATAAAGCCTAATAAGCTTAAATTAAATCAATCTATCAATTTTTAAGACATTTATGTTGAATATAAGTTATAGTTTGGTTATATAATGTACCTTACAAGAAGTCATAGTAAAGTTGCATAAATTCAGCATTATCATAACCAGAATCCTAACGAAGAATCATACTAATTATATCAGATAGATCTACTGCAAGTTTGTGGAAAAATTGTAGACTTAATATGCGACCTACAGAGCGATAGATATATTCCTGCATGCAGATAATAAAAAATAAAATCTGCGAAAAGGTAGTTTTGTTCCTGAAGAATTAATATTTAAAAATAAAAAAAAATTATTCAATCTGCTGTTATTATCTCAGCTCTTGTGGGTGCAACTTTGGTCCAAAGTAGGTACATCTTTAGTAGGTGCAAGAATTAAAATATTAACTAGATTGACTTTTTTGCTCATTGTTTTAGTTAAACTAATCGGTGAATGACTTTCGCAATGATGTATAAATAAGCTCAGCTGTTATTTGAGACAATTTTTAAAAGAATTTTTTGGGAAATTGTCCTTAAGCCTACTTTTTAGACCAAAATTTTTTTTAAAAATATTTGTACAAATATTTGGGGTTTAATATTTGGGTATTTGGGTATTTGTACAAATAGTAAAAACCCAAATAATTGACATCTCTATCCGCAACGCAGAGGAGTTAAAAATGGTTGGTGCAGCGTTGGATAGGCATCAGATTAGGCCACATTTCATCTTCATCCCTTAACTTTCAAAACGTGAAAGTTCTTCTGTGAGGCTTCATGATAAAATCATTTAACATTCAATTTACTTAATGTTGAATGCCTCCTATCGGTACGAAATTTTGTATTAAATCCTCTGTGATGTCACAAGCACCAAAAAAGCGGCAATTGTCAAGTAGTTAGAATTCTAACGACTCGGGTTCGATCCCAGGGAAAGTCTAGTTGGATTCGGATGTTTTATCGCTGTTCTAATCACACTAACTCGATTTGTGTGATTCGCGATACACAAATTGTGGCTGGGTACGTTGCATTGATATACCCTATGTGATGTGGTGTGCAGAATTATGAAAAGCAAAACGTCTTTTAGGACCTCTTTGAATTCATATAGAAAATAATTAGGTTGAACCCCTAACAGGCAAAGATCATGCTTTCATGCTGTAAAAACCACTATGTTTCCAAAAAGCGGAAATTCTATGTTTTTGAAAAGTAAAATTCTTTTTGAGTATACTTAAACAGCTTTTAGTCCATGTCCACATTTACACTTTCGTTTTTCATATGATGAAAAATTATTTATAATTTGACTATTTCAAGCTGGCGGCTCGTCAACTACTAAATTGAACAGCTCATTCTAGAAATATTATTGACTGTTAAGATTATCAGCTACAACTATTCTGAACAGTTTCAAATTTTGTGTTCATCAATTCAGTAGAAATTGTGTACAATTAATCATTTATTTGTTTTTATAGGCGGACGTGACAATCGTCTTGAACCATATTCTCTAATTTTAAACTTCTGTTTTGAATATGAATGAATTAAAGTGATTTAATATCTGCGCAATAGCTGAAGTCCTCATTCCGTGCTATTGGGTTGATGGTTTGAGCTACAATGACTAGCTATAAAAGGAAAATAGTCACGTTGTTATTAATTTCTAAGAATTATCACTTACTCGAATCAAGGCTCAGACACTCAACAAAAAATTGTAAAAATTGTACAATTTTTACAATTCGTATGGAAAAAATTGTGAAAATTGTAAAAATTGTACAATTTTCACAATTTCGCAATTTTTGTATGAAAAAATTGTACAATTTTTACAATTTTCACAATTTTTTGATGTAAACTTCAAGAAACTAATAATTTAGTAATCCAATTAATAGATGGAAATTATAGTTTTCACAACAGGTAAATTGCTTTGTGAAAACATGGAAAAGGTAAAAAATGTTTATTTTAACTGAATTTCTTGAAAAATCAAGTTTTGATGCATAATTTATTGGCAAAATGTGAAAATTTTTAATGTTTTACTTACAAAATGGGAAAAATATCTTGTAAATTGCTATTTTTCTCAATAATTTTCTTAAACTAGAATAAAAACTCCAACCAAAAAACGGAAACGGGGTGAATTACTACTCAGGAAAGCCGAATTTGGCCTCGGTTTCCATATTTGGGGTGAATTACTCCTCAGAAAAGCCTAATTTTGCCTCGGTTTCCATATTTGGGGTGAATTACTCCTCAGCAAAGCCGAATTTTGCCTCGGTTTCCATATTTGGGGTGAATTACTCCTCAGCAAAGCCTAATTTGGCCTCGGTTTCCATATTTGGGGTGAATTACTCCTCAGGAAAGCCGAATTTGGACTCGGTTTCCATATTTGGGGTGAATTACCCCTCAGAAAAGCCGAATTTTGCCTCGGTTTCCATATTTGGGGTGAATTACTCCTCGGGAAAGCCGAATTTTGCCTCGGTTTCCATATTTGGGGTGAATTACTACTCAGGAAATCCGAATTTGGACTCGGTTTCCATATTTGGGGTGAATTACTACTCAGGAAAGCCGAATTTGGACTCTGTTTCCATATTTGGGGTGAATTTTCCCTCAGGAAAGCCGAATTTTGCCTCGGTTTCCATATTTGGGGTGAATTACCCCTCAGAAAAGCCGAATTTGGCCTTGGTTTCCATATTTGGGGTGAATTACCCCTCAGGAAATCCGAATTTGGACTCGGTTTCCATATTTGGGGTGAATTACTACTCAGGAAATCCGAATTTGGACTCGGTTTCCATATTTGGGGTGAATTACTACTCAGGAAAGCCGAATTTGGCCATGGTTTCCATATTTGGGGTGAATTACCCCTCAGAAAAGGCGAATTTTGCCTCGGTTTCCATATTTGGGGTGAATTTTCCCTCAGGAAAGCCGAATTTTGTCTCGGTTTCCATATTTGAGGTGAATTACCCCTCAGAAAAGCCGAATTTTCCCTCAGTTTCCTTATTTGGGTTGAAAAATCTCTTGATTTTTTTATTAAGGATGAAAAACCTCTCGAAAAATTCAAATTTTGTCTCTATTTTCTTATTTGGAGTGAAAAATTCCTCGTGTAAGCCAAATTTTGCCTTATTTTTCTTAAATTAAAATGAAAAATCCTCGGAAAAGGCAACTTCACTTCAATTTTCTTATAAAAAGTTGAAAACCCCTTGAAAAATCAATTTTTCACTTACATTTCCCAAATATGAAAATCATTCAAATCAGTTTGTGTTGATTTGAAAATTGTACAATTTTGTCAGTTTTGTATGAAAAAATTGTGAAAATTGTACAATTTTTACAATTCGTATGGAAAAAATTGTGAAAATTGTAAAAATTGTACAATTTTCACAATTTCGCAATTTTTGTATGAAAAAATTGTAAAAATTGTAAAAAAATTACAATTTTGATTGAGTGTCTGAGCCTTGACTCGAATAGACGTAAATCACATTCTTGTCCAGTTGAGGGGAATTTTGGAGTTTCTTCTCATTCCGCAAATTTCTTCAATTTTGTTAGAGTTTTTCGGGACCAACTCCAACAGAGCACATAGAAATTTTGCCAAAAAGGTTACGGTGTGCCTTTGACTAAGTGACAACGACTTGCCAAAAACTACGAAATTTACCCATTGGCTATCGCTTAAGCCTGGTCACCGTGATTTCAACATTTCAATGTGTGAAAATTTCTCGAAAAATGTTTACGTTCCATACAAAAATAGTTCAAAATCTTACCCTTAAAAAGTTGCTGATGTTACTGCTGAGCGCTCTTAGACATAACATTGTGTATGCCTCATTGAATAATTTTTATTGAAATAAAGAAGCCACTGATGGTTTGCGAAATAAAGAAGTTATGGAAAAATATGCCAAATTTTCCACAAAAAGGCTCAAAATTCTATAAGTTATAAGTTCTATTAAGAATCCTGCCATTGATATACAGCACATCATCATCCATATATGAAATCCAAATGCCAAGTCATCAAGCGACAGAACTTGTGGCTCATTATCATCACTTCTTATTTCAGTATGGAATAACAGCCACGAATGAAAATCATAAATATATTGAATGATTCCCATGGATATGAACTTCTGCATTACATCCTCTGTGAGATCATAGAGGAAGTGATTAGGTAGAACTCCGATTCCCGCTTGAATTGTAAATAGTGGTTGCTTAAGGATTTTTGGTTCACATTTACACTTTTCTCTAAACACAACTAAGTCATCGTCAGGTATGAAAAATGCAAGTTTTGCAGAATGATTTTTCCATTGCAAGTAGTAAGATTTAAAGAATAATGAATAAGATTGAAAAGCTATTATTTGAGGTCTAGAAAGAGAGAAAAAAAAAGGTTTAATTTAGTTAATGCTGGGCCGAAGGCATAAAATAAATCCAAAATTAATCATGGCATTTAAATAACGGCAGTATGGCATCTAAGTGGTAATTTAAGTGGCAGTTAACATGAGGGGAACTTGTGACAATCGAGTAATACTATCGTAAGGAGCCGTTCACTTATTACTTTACCCCTTAGCCAACGCCCAAAGCCCAAATTCCATGTCCACTTGTGCAGTGTAATATCATGAGCATCTTGCAAATCTTTGTCATCAGTTTCTGGTGGGAATGGAACCCACGTACTCTCAAAAAGGTGATACATAATCTGGTCTGTTGCATAACCATTCGGCCTCCTAGGCCTTACTCTCGCATTGATAGAATCTATATTATAAACACTCAATTCCTATGCTGAAACAAGAACGGTAGCCATGTGAAGCCATTTTGTGAAGCCATGTGAAGCTGAAAATTAAGGGGTATCGGGGGGAATGGGGGTGTAATGTGAAATTTTGAAGATAAGCATCGCGGGCGCTCCCGATATCTAGTCATCATTATATGACTTGATACGCAAGATTCCACTCTGTCCAGACACCACATACAGGTCTGACTTAGGAAGTATGACTTTAGCTTTGACTGCTATTTTCCAATAAATCTTGTCTTTGAATTGCCATAAACTAAAAAAAATGCAAACATATTCCAAACTAACCTTCTTTTTTCATCAATCATCGATATCAAGGCATCAATCAAACTTGGAATATTAAAAGCATAAATTGTAAAATTATTTTCATATAAATCATCAATTGTTAATGGCGATGATCGTCTCATATCCGTTGTCATAAATTCAAATAATTTACTTTGATAGCATGTTCTAAAGATCAGACAAAATAAAATGAACAGCATAAGAAGAAATCTTGGAAATGATTTGTCTGGAATTTTCATTTGTCCAATTCCAAAAAATATCAAGAAAACATTAAGTCCTGGTGTTTTGATTCCATTACCAAAAACTAATTTTCGGATATATTTTGGCATAAAATATGCAATAAAAATTGTCAAAAATGTAATTCCAAATGTGATAATTAGCATAATCCAGGTTGTGTTATCAAATGGAAGAAAAAGTTTCTCAGTTATTGTAATTGGCTCACTTGGTGTAAGTAAAAATATGTAGCTAGTCTGACGAAATGTTGATGTTACATGATATTTAGCTACATTTGCCTTAATTTTATAAAATACATGATACTTAGTCTGAGCCTTTCTAAACTGCATTTTCATATTCATACAATAAGGCTCAGCTTGAGCATGTGTTGCTGGAATTGGCGAATAATATGCAGCAAAATTTCCTTTTTGACCCATTGCATCAAATAAATCAACCATAAGTCCTTTAAATTTATTTGCCTTATAGTCAACATAAGCATTAACCTTATATGTCTCGGCTAAATTAGAGATTAAGGTACACTTTGAAAATTTTCTAAATTTTTGATATTTTGTTAAATTTTTACTCCATTTTTCGGACTTCTCATTGAATGTATCAAATGAGAATAGCTTTGGCATGCCACAAACTCCTTCCTCAAACCAATCAAAAGTGAAAATTTCAATATTTTCATAAAAATCCGCAAGGATATATTCATATTGAGTAATGTCACCATAATCATCACTTAAACGTTCAGCTTTAATTTGACCCATTGATGTATCATCCAGCCATATTAAGAACTTTAATGGCTGTGGAAAGGCATTTGTCAATCGAGCATAATAATTGAATTCATTTAATGCATCCATATTTTTTAATAGAATTAATGCTGACTTTTTGATGCTAAAGCATGACAATCTAGACTTGATACTTAAAATATATTTCAATTCGTATGACAATTTGCCAGACTTTAAAGCTTCTATTTCATCAATTATGGATTTATCTGCATTCTTATAAATAATTATGTCAAATTCCTTAATCTTGTCTTGATAAAGTTTCTGAATAGCTTCTGATAATGCCTTTAATTTGATACTTTTTTCAACATCTATTTCGAGTTCTAAGTCGTAGCTTTGTGTTCTAAAAAAAGAAAGAAATATCCACCAATGCGCAATTGTTGAGAATCTCATTTATTGAAAAACAATCAGTCTTGCTGGTTCAAAAGCTCGTGCTGTACTGACAAAAATAAATGAAATATATAGTCACGCTTACTTTTTTGATATTATCTATTCATGAAAAGTTGTAGATTAATCTGTAAAGCAATTAAAGGTTGACTTTTTTCTGAATGAAACATTTAATACAGTTGTTCGGATGTATTGAAATAGATTTAAATAAAGTTGTGGGTTTAATCGAGTTCAACAGCCCCTTTTTTTGATTTTTGTCACAACAAGATATTGAATATCCAATCTACTCATTGGTAATTAAAGCTTACAAATGTTATTTGCTGCATTTTTGATAGACATTTGTTGAAATCATTGCGAAAATTTGGAAATGAAAGAGTTTAAGAATTTGGTCTTTATTTTAAGAATATTTGGACAAAGTTGGCTTTATCAAGAACAAAGGTATTATGTAGAGAATATGAGATGGTACAACAGATCATCGAGTGCCGATAAGTAAACCCTACATTCTAATCCATTCTATTATGAAAATTGTAAACAGACTGAATATTTTAATAACGGGAATTAACCACCATAAAAGGGGACAGTTAACTAATTGCATCAATTGATCTTTCCAAATTTAAACGACGGCAGATAAAAAAAATACAGGCTTACAATTTTGAACGAAAAACAAGCACAGTCGAAAACTGAGACCCAGGACACATCTTGGCCGAACCCTAAATGCTTAATAACTCCTATAGATATATCTTTGACCGCATGCTCCTTTGTCTACGTTTGTTTTGAATATAGTAGGTCATAAACTTTCTATACCTACCCTATTTGTGGTGCTACCACCCTACTGAAAACGATTTTTAAAAGGCTTTCAGTCTATTACCTTTAAAGTAGTTATTCCGGAACGTTGGTCATCAGCGGTGATCTAAGTGAAAACAGAAGGTACCACGGGACAACGAGAAGATGAAATTCTTGACGTTTAGTCATTTACCAAATTAGATCGACAGCCTCCCCAACTCCCGAGTCAGGTCGACAGCCACCTCAACTCCCCAACCCTCTGATATAAACCAATGAAATCTTTTATGTTCAAGCATTTTCATGCTCAAAATGTCAAACAGTGATGGGTTAAATCACAACTAAATTTCAGTCAAAAATTAAAAAGGACAATACAATAAAAATGATATTTTTTTGCGTCATAAAAAATAATTTTTTTTACAACAAACAGGAGGAACATTTTAAACACATTTCTTTTATTTCTTTGAGACCTAAGCACATTTTTATTTTAATTTTTCGTGAGCCTTTATTTTTTTGTGTATCACACACAGAATATTTATTGCACCGCCACATATGGCATTTTTATGAAAATAAAGTATGAAAAAAATTTTTGGCTTTAGCTTCCGGGCATCGTTAAATTTTGTTTGTTTTTTTGTGAATGTCTCTCTATATGCAAAGCATGCCACCATCATATTGTAATATTGTTGTAGAGTTTAAGGACGAATAGAATAAAAAAAAAATTAATGGACAAAAAATGAAGAATTTTTTTTTTCGGTCTTTTTTATTTTGCAAGAGAAATTTATTTTTTAATAGTTTGTGGTCTAGCCTTAGGTACAGGTGGAATGCAGAAGAGATTCTTATTTTATTATTTGGTAGTCAGTGAAGCTCGTTGAGTTTATATTTAGATTATTAAAGGATTTTATTAGACAAAATTGGCAACTATGTGAAAAATTGGCTTTTTATAACTTTTTGCAGACGGAAGCCAGCGATAGGGCAACTTTTAGGCGCCATCTGAGGGAAGCCATGGATCACAATTGGTCTTTACGGCCTTTAAGCTTTTATAAAACACCTCTCCCCACACTGTAACGTTTTGCAACGAAATTAAGAATCAAAATTTGGATTTTTACAATTTACAGCCATTTACAGGCCTGCATTTCCTGCATTTTTTATGTGCAGTTCTGGAGTTTTTTGAGGAAACTTTTAATTTGTCCAAGGTTGCAGACCTGCGTTAAATGTCTAAACCAAATTTGTCTAAGTTTTTTTGTCCCACCGCACAATCTGACTCCGAAGCTGACCAAATGTCAAATGTGTACCTTCACTAACACCAAACATACCACTGACGAGGGGAGTTGGAGAGTTGGAGAGGCCGGAGTTTTTCGGGGTATTTCCTGTTTTCACTAAGAACATCGCTAGCGACCGAAACTGTGCCGGGATATGTGCTTGAAAAAGTAGAAACTCAAACTTTTCACCTGTAGAGTGACAACCTCATAAACAAGCTTGAAATAGTAGACTTACAACTTGCTATCTCCAACCCCAACATGTACAAAAAAGACTACAAAAGGAAATAAACCTTGATGGAAAATCTCGATCGAAACGAGATACAGGTCATGCGGGTCATGAAAATTCCAAAAAATTTCGCAGGCACACTAGTGTTCCGTGGCACATAGTTTGGACAACACTGGTGAAGATGAATCGTTGATTCATATTTCTATGTAACATCCAAACTATAGCTTAAAATTAAATAGTTGAAGTACTAATTCTTAAAAGTTAAAGTAATTCTGCAATTAAAAATTCAAAATATATCTAACTTTAATGCCATAGTTAAAGGCTCAATCATCCATTCAACTAATATTCAAACATAAAATTCCTCTTATGTTGCAAGCAATCAAACTAAATCAAGTCTCATGAGGAATGAAATTGAGATTTAATTCGAATGACTGAATATGTTGCAACAACAACACAAAAAAACTTACGCAAAATGTTCACAAAAAGCACAAATACCGCTACTCGTATACCCAAAAAAAGGAACGTAAATTTATAGCACGATAACATGTTGTTCTGATGTTCTGCAATTTTTTTTTCTGGCATTTTTAATATGTTTTTACTTTTTCACTATCCTCTGTCATGTTCAGCTTTGTTTTTGTGCATTTGTGAACAATTTCACACGATAAAGTGCCTAGTTGTGCTTTTAACTGCGTAAATTGTCCAATAACAACCTCTGTGTAGCAGATTAAATGGGATAGTTGGTTATGGTTGGTATTTAAGGCGCATTTTAGGGGTTTGAAAGCATCAAGGTTCTGATCCGCAGGTTGTCGTCGTCTGCAAATGAGGCTAGAAGGACTACATCGATATCAGCAAATTTTACAGCAATCATCGGCAATCTGTGGAAGGAGCCACCTCCCGAAGTCGAGTTCCGGTCAGGTTCAGACACTATCTTCCGATTTATCCCTACTTGAACCTTCCAGCAAGGCCAAACTGAACATTTAAATCACACTTACTTTCAATAATATTTCAATATCCCTAAAAAAATACTACAATGTCCTCTTTCATGTGTAATTTATTCAGCCCATTGTGGACATGTTACAAATACAAATACTGACCATCCTTACATGTTTGGACTGAATTACGAAAAATCCTCTCGGTCAGCTCCACTCTGTGTTTTTGAGATATTTTACATAAAAGCACTTATTTTTCTTTTTGGATTTTAAAACATATTTACATGTTAACAAAATAATTGCAGGAGTTCCCATAAATTATTTAAAATGGAATTTTTGTATAGGAGAATTTCTTGATGTCTAGGATGGAAGGATTTGGTGGGTTTAGTAAATGTACATTTTATAGAAATGAAAAAGTAGAAATTCTTCTTTTGTGGATGTATTAAGGATTAAATTAGGTTTCTTTAATGTTTCATTTTTCAAGTTCAAGCTGAGTTTTCCCGAGCATCACACCATGTTTGCTAGGACATAGCTTCATCGCAGTATTAACGGTAAGATGCAAAGTTGTCCTGGCGATATCTTACCGGCTGATTTTGATCCATTTTAATCACAATAAATGCTGTTCTAACAGACGCGAGGAAGGCCAAAGACCTCATGGAGAGAAGCTGTTGATAAAGATAGCAGGCATTTGGTATTAGTAATTGGTAGACAGGGCTGGAGCAATACCTAGCTCAACTCCAACTTGTACCAAATTCATCTTCTCGCGATAAAGACCGTCAATCCAAGCCACACAGAGTTCGAAGTCGAGACTTTGAGCCCTGAAGCCACATAGTGGGACACAGTCCAACGAGCATCTGGCTAATACAGCGTGCGTTGGCCTAGCAAACCGTCATCTTTAACTACAAACTAAGAACCAGGTAATGAGTATCCACAACTTATGAAATGAGCGTGCTTATGAGTTTACTGAGTGGCTTAATTAAATTTTTGATAGTAAAACTTGAACCATAATGCATAGTTAAGTAGGGTGACTAGAGAATTTTTGCAAAATATCGGGACACTTTTGAGGCTTTGTCGGGACACAGCAGCAAGGTAAAAAAGTACAGCAGCGTCCCGGCAAAAATACAGCAAATGGTCGCCCTATGGTTAAGTCACACGAATATGCAGCTACAATACAAACGATATCGCATTATTTTGCTTGAAGGCAGATACATCGCTGTCTCCTGTCGGCTAATTTCCAATACCAAATGTAGTCCAGTCTCTATCAACAGCCTATTTCCATAGAGATTAAATTCTTTAAGATACAGACACACAAAATCAAGCACCAATTCACAGCAAACAAAAGTCAAAAGTGAAAGCATTCATTTTCTTTCCATCCCACAAAACTACAAAAAGCAATTAAGAATTCTCGAAAAGTAATTTTTATTATCAATACACTATCTTCCATTACTTACAGTTCTCAAAGTACATCCAATGCTTTGATCACGCAATCTATTTGATATAGAATGTTTACCAGTAAAGTGCAAATAGCTACATGAGAGTCCTTAAACTGCACCATTGTTCACGCTATCTAATGAATATCTCATTCACGTTACGGTACACAGAAAATTGTGTAGATATAGACGGCAAAAAATAAAAAAAAATTATTTGCAGCCTCCCTCATCTGCCATTAATTTCAAATGCTTAGCTCTTTGTAATTAGAACATCAACAGCCGAGTGTGTGTAATATCAATTAAGTAAAGTATTTTACCTATTATTGCTGTTGCTGCTGGTACTCTTACTACGTTTGTATTGTTGTCATATGGAAAACATAAAAAGGCATTTAATAATGATACTATGTATGAAATGGATGTGTTTGTGATCCTTAGGTGGAATTTTGGGGGGATTTGAAGTTGTGAAGTAAGGTTTGAAGAAAAGATGAAAATCTGGCTATTACTACTCTTTATCTCTTGAGAAACATTTTAAAGATTACAAGCTATTACAGCTTAAATGCTTTGTGTTGAACAAAATCTGACTTGACTTATAGGTGCCTGTGGGTACGTGTCTACTTGTATCATGGTTGTTTTTGACTTTATCTAGGCATTGCCTATTCAAAAGGCCTATACCTAGGCAAAGACATAATTAAGATACTTAGTGGCCATTGCAGCTCAAATGCTTTGTGTTGCCAACTTTTGAAGGCGACGAATTTTCCACCAATTCAAAATTGCCGGCATAATTGCAATGTATTTAACTAAAATTTGTGAATTAAGAATCACACAAACTGAGTTAATATGTCTAGAACATCAAAAGTTGAATTGATTTTGTATGAGATCGAACCCGGGTTAGTCGAGTCGGTTGCCTGATACCCTAACCACAATGCAATTCCTTCTTATTCACTGTTTTTATCGAAATCCTCAATTTCATCTAGAAATCAAATTAAACTAGGAAACGTTTGGAAATTGCGTATAGCTAAACCATTTTTAGACCCTATTTCTCCCTCGATAACGCTTTGCATCAACTAATCTCGCTGCTCCCTAAGTGGTACGTAATTTACAAAATTTCATCTCATGGACGTATGGATCAAAAAAAATTAATGAGAGGGAAGAGAAGATAAATACATCACAAAAATCCTGACAAAATTATCACAAAAGCTACAACAAGCATCAACAAAATGTGTCTATCTCTAATGTAACATGTTATAACAAAAAAGGTACGAGAAAAAGGTCTAAAAGGTGTTTCGAGAATAAAAGCACAGACACACAGATATTTAAAGGTAAAAATAATAAGTTAACAGAGTATTTTCATGCTATAGCAACCCCGTTTCATACAGTAGTAAAATGTAAAACCCCAATGGATCAACCTAAGTTCATGTACATAACGAGAAATGGAACTAATCAAATTAAAAATCGAATGTGACAATGCGAATGGACATGAACGTAAAATAATTTGGTTTGCTGTCAAGTTATACTGATTGGAGGGATAGTTTCCTTTGCGATGACTTTTGTTGGATTTTAATGTGAATTTCGAATCAGCTTGAATACTAAATATTAGACATAACAGCTGAATAACCTCAAAACTAACTCAAATTCATTACAAGGGATTAAAACAGACCTAAATGTGTCGATACTTTGAATTGACTTCCCATGTTGCCTTTAATTGCCTGTCATTTTTCTCTCGTTTCTAACATACATTCACATCTACATCCTGCCTGTATATATACTTTAGGGTCATCACATAGCACAAAAAGTTCAGACAATCTAATGAATTTGATATATCCATGTGATACAAATTCGATGAATATACATTGAGATGGAAGAGCATGCATAGATGTAGCAAATCAGCATCAGTATGACATGCCTATGTTAATTCCATAGAGAGTGAGAGATGCAAAAAAAAAAAATAATGCTTTGAAGCAGATTAGCAGACACCATATTTTGTCGTGTTTTACAAGATGTGCATATTAATGAAGTCATTCCTGAATCACATAACTCTTAATTTCCATACTATTGCCAGTGGCTTTAGCCCTTTTTTTACGTTCTTTACAATTTTTTATGTCGCAGACAAACAAATCAAGTGGAAATGCGACAGAAAAAATATTTTCGGCACTTCCGTTTTGTTTTTAATTTTCTAGGTGATGTTGATTTTGGAATTGTTGGAGCTCACACGTTAGAGGAATTAATCATGATGTTCATGCAATAGGATTTCACTTAGGGGAAAATCACTCGGTTGTCATTTCAACATGTGTGGCAGATTTCTTTTAGAGACACAACAGAAGTAAAATTTTAGTGATTCCTTCTGAGTAGAATTTTGCAAAGTATCGATTATTGATGAATTTTTCCAGATTTAGATCGGAACAGACACCAAGGTAGAGATCAAGATCGAGGCTACAAAGGAATACTTCGAATTCTCGGTTTCCTTAAACCTTCATTCTGATCCGATGTTAAAAGTTTTCGATAAAAAATTAACTGTTGATTAAGAGCTATTGCCAGAGCTCTAAGTCGATTTGGATTTTGTTTTGAAAAATCAACTCAATTCCATACAAAATTCAAGTATAATTTGAGCTATGGCTATAGATCAAAGCAGAGTTGACAAAAGCCAGGTTTAGCCCCATTTGCAGGCTACCTTGCACCTTCTTTTGCAAGTTGCCGCTTCCCACCATTATTCGACGGGCTATCATTGATTATATCTTCACTAGAGTATCGGGAGCACCCGTTGTGCTCATCTTCAGAATTTTCAGCTTCACATAGCTTCTCGTGGCATCACATTACACCCCCATTCCCCAGATTTCTTCATATACTTTTTTGTAGCCATATACATGGCTTCACATACTTTTATCAGCAAAGGAATTGGATGTTTGTAATATGAATGCTTTTCAACTCTGGCTCAAAGAGAATGTGGTAAATATGCTTGATATTTCCATTAGGTAAATCAGGATTTATGCGACATTCAGGTCATGGATAACAATTTTACGACCTTAATGGCTAAAAATTACAACTAAGTCAATGAACTTGCACTGAATTAAAATCCCTTTCCAAAACATATGGATGACAAACACTTGTTTTTACTTTGAAATTGACGTATTTCCACGTGAACCTACCAACACCTCGAAATTTTGTTTTTATTTAT
This sequence comes from Chironomus tepperi, assembly GCF_022539635.2. Classification (NCBI taxonomy): domain Eukaryota; kingdom Metazoa; phylum Arthropoda; class Insecta; order Diptera; family Chironomidae; genus Chironomus; species Chironomus tepperi. Next base: position 42,158 of record NW_027226454.1, read on the forward strand.
TCAGATGAATTTGTATTTTATCATATTTACGTTTTTCATGAAGATGACTTAACAGAACTGGTATTTATTAAATGCATTCCTTCGATGAATATTCTCTGTAAATATTAATTTTAAGTCATGATAATGTTTTAGGGCATTC
>NW_027226455.1:0-40995 GCF_022539635.2 Chironomus tepperi
TATAAATGAATGAATAAATGAAGCGAACGAGTGAAGGTAAAAAATTTTCTGTGATTTTTATTTTCACTCACAAAGATCATTTGGATTTCATGAAGCGTAATCGCAATGAAGAATATTCGACGATCCTACTTAAAATGATTGATAAGGTTGTGATATAAATAAAGAATGAGAGCTAAATAGTTAATTAAGAATGTCTGAATTTCTGATTCATTCACGATTATGCTTATGTTGCTAACTTTTTTCGTATACCTTCGTTGGCTTATTAAATATGTAACTCAATATGACGATAATTTATGATGGTAGTAAAATTTGGCATGCTGGCGTCGACGGATAGACTTTTAGTGATCGATTCAGTTTACGTGTCAATTTTGCTTAATATTTAATGTCTTAAACATGATATTTGAGCAATCAACCAACCTTAACATATTCAATTAGCATGATCCTTATATACCGTAAGATGCTCATTGAGTCAACTGATCAGACCTGTATGATATTTAGCTGTAACCCACGGCTAATAATGGTTTATATTTAAGATTAGTCTATTTTCAGTGTTCAAATCTATTTGGCTACTCTAGTTATTTTTTGAGATTAATGTCAGGCTCTTGAATGTATTGAGTAAAACAATGACCACTAAAAAAATGATTGTATATGCCTTATTAAAGCAATTTACTTTCCCATTAATGAATCACTAATTTTCGTCACTATAAATAGAGATAATTAGTAATCAATGAAGCAAGTTATGCCATTACAGAAGTATTTCCATTCAAAAGTTTGTAACTGAACAAGCACAAGTCATCAGCTTTATTAATAATTAATTAACTTCCATCAATATGTGATAAAGCCTACTTCCTGAACTCTAAAGAACCTTTTAAGAAAACAACAAAGGAATTTAAAAATTGTTTCAGCCTTACTGTGTAATGGAAGTCTATTTTGACATAGGTATGCAAAAAAATATGGAAAATATTTGAAACTTACAATTTTTTGGATTTAAATATGTGCTGCCTTGAATGAAATTTTGAACACTTTATTAACTAATAAGAAACTTCGATTCAGAAATTCCTATTATTATCACTATAATCCAGCAACAACACTTTTCCATTTTTCCAAAGAATGGTTTAAAAGGACTCAAATTTCTTGTCTAAAGGAATTTATCTTCATGTGACTTTTCAATACACTCTTCTCGGCTTAGATTTCAAGAAATTCACAAAGGATTCAAAATCGAGTTCACAAAATCTTTTGAAATAGTGTTGTTATAATTTAAAACACTTTTTACTTAGTTTTTATTTGTAAAGTTCAGTGAATTCTTTAAAGTTAAGTAAATACCTCAGTTAATTGTTTAATTTAACTTATTCTTTTCTTATCAAGAACTTTATCGTGTTTTATTGTGAATTCTCTTTTAGATTTATTGGAAATTTCTTACAGATTTGTAAGTAAGGTATTGTGTTACTACTAACATGGAATGAGAATTTGTTGAGAAATTTTGTTAACAAAATATTCAAATATTGAAAGTTTGATTGAGTGTGAAGAAAATTATGGAAATTGATTGGAACGAACTGTTGGGAGACAGAAAGATTGATGAAAGGAGCTTTGTTATGAACTGCTTAAGCACGATTTCGATCAATATTGCTGGAGCGTTTGCATGGATCGGGAAAAGTATATTTTCACGAATTACACTAGCAAATTGAAGGATTTATTCCAAAAAGAGGATGAGGGGTTGACACCTTGCTTCCCCCTCCCCTGAATATGCCTCTTAAATCGTGAAAAAAAGACTTCCTTCCTAGAATTCATTCCCCATTTTCTCTTGACTCTATCAACATTAATGAACATTTCAAATTAAGCTACCATACTTTCCTGTTCATTATCATCACCTGATTTTCCACAAACTATTTCATCACTCAGCAGCCCATATTGTTCACTTACTGGTCCAACTATATTTTTTACCCATTAAATTTATTGCATGTAATTAGAAATAATTTCACGAATAATTCGTTCTTCTTGAACTGCTTCCTTCATTAAGACCAATATAATGCAACAAAAAGGAAAGAATGAAATTAATTGCCAGTCTCGGTATTGGCATAAGAATATGTTCAATGCCAGTTAGTAGCAGCATTAAGAATGTAGCACAGAGAGAAAAAAATGATGAAGCACGAAATAATATGAAGCAAAATGGACAAGAATATTAAAACAGCATCGATTTTCATAATGTTTATGTTGGAGAAGAAGCTGACTGACTGCGTTATTATTTTTTGAGATCCTTGTGATGATTTTCGTCAGAATTTTTAGTGTACATGATTAAAAGTAACAGGATTATAGGCTACTTCTTTCTAATAGGTTTTATTGATGATACTTGACTAAAGTAAGGTTCAGGAGCGTAATCAGAAAGAGAGAGGGTTTTGAGGCTTGAACCCCCTTTGTCCTAATTTCAAAATTTGAGGTCAATGCCACACAATTGCAATAAACTCAAAACTACAACATTGAACAAAAACACAGCATTTAAAAACAATTCAACCACAAGGAATAAAAGGCAAAATCAATGGAAGCGTCGAAAATATCCTTGACTTCTTTCGTCATACACTGCAGCAATAAACATAAATAGACCATCATTTTCATTTAGAAATGACCGCTCTTCATTAAATACTGACTCGTTTATTTGAGTTATTGTGTAATTAAGTATGAAAGGAAACTTATTCCTTATTTCAGTATTCCTGACTGCAAAAGATGCATAAAAAGGGGAGAAAAATAGACGTTATTAGTACTAACCAGAGACGGAGTTGACAAAAATGAAAATGGAAGGTAAATGAAAATAAAAATAACAACACAAAAAAAGGCAAGCAAACAAAAAGCTTTGAAGTAAATTTACATTTTTAATGAATTCAGAAGAGAATTCTTTCATTTTTTTCCAATTTAGTTGTGATGTTTTCAAAGTTTGAATATTTAAAGGTTTTACTTCGAATTTTTCAAGGTTCGTTTGTTAAATTTAGAATTGATCTATCGATTTACTGTCTGATTTTGATCAAGTACTGTCTGTTGGAAAAGAAAGATTAGACTTAACATAAATATTCTTGATTTACACGACTTAGGAACAAAATCAACTTATTTATTTAGTTAGACTAGTTATGGACATTATTTTATATTACGCGGTACAATTTAGTAGAAGGCCACGACCGAAACTACTCACGGCATGAGTTTCATAGCGATACATAGGCGGCACTAACGTATCGTGAACACAGGTTGCCCACTACTCAATTAGACACTTCCAAAAGTTCATTTAAACAACTTTCCAATAATTTCGCAAACTTTTTAAATTAAAAAAATGTTTTAAGTCCGCATCCAACTGATGCCTCATTTAAAAACAATAACAACTGCAGCATTATGTGCAGTAACAATCTCATTTTATTATTCATACATTTTTTTTATAATTTTTCTCTTCCGCAAAATAAGAACTTTTTTTGGACATTTTATAATTGACAGGAAAAAATGGATATTTTCCTATAATTCAGCAAAAGAAGGGTTGCAAGTTCTTGGTTAAACTCATGTTCGATGACACATAATGTATTAAAAGATATACGCAAAGAATATAAAATAAATACAATAATGAGAATTATAATAGATTGTGGGATGTTGGGGGGACGAAGGAATGAAAAAAGTTTTCCAATTTAACCTCGGATTTCAGGAAAATGAGAATAGAACAATGTATAGAGGGGTTTCATTATTGTTTCATGCGGTAAATGAAGAAACCTTTTTCATCTTCTTTACTTCTTTTCTTTACTACTTAAACAAATGTGTAATTTTTTTTCACTCTTCCGATACGAGGAACTAGAGTAGATATTTATATTCAGTTTGGGAAAAGAATGGCATCAGTGACTTAAATGGTAAAGCGTAGGCAATACGTGTCACAGATGTTTGATTCATTCGACTAGCTCTGCAGTTTTTTTCATGTGTTGGGTACAGTTTTGGGATCTTTAGGACATAAAATGTTCTTGGGGGAATATTGGACACATAATTGTAACTGGGTTCATTGCAGGGTACATAAGGTCTAATGACGTAACCGTTTTCTCGCATTGTGTAGAATGTGTAGAACTTTCAAGTGGTTCGGATCACACTATAAACTGTAACTCTAAAGAGAGTAGTAAATGTGCATTATTTCAAGAATCCTTATTTTCTGCGTCGTAGTCATCATCGTCTCAATTTTCATACTTTTCATCTTTTTCTCCTTCATCTGAATAAATATTCTCGTACATGAATATTCAGTAGTAAATTAATAGTATTAAAAATTCTATATAATCATAATAATTCAAGAAAGAAAAGAAATAAAATCCTTTTTTCTCATATTTCAATACAAGCTGTAAGCAGAAATTGCAGCATTTTTCTATTCCACTTTTTGTGTAATCGAAATCCAGGTTTATTTTGTTCTCAGAAAGAAAGAAAAAAATATTTATCTATATGTCCTTGGTAAGAGATAGATGAGAATCAAACAGATGAAAAGTTGAGTTGTTGATTTGTGAAATGAAAATTGCAATTTGAAAAATACATAACGAAAAAGAGAAAATAAATGATGGAAGAGTACAAGAATGAAAAGTTGAATGAGTATTTTGAAACAATGCACCGAAGATGAGCATTAAGAAGAAAGAATTGTTGATAATTTGAAAGTTTTCTTTCATATTTCCTATCATAAAAAATCAATACGCATGCATAGATTTGACACTGAGAGAAATGAGGGAAATTAACAGAATTCCAAACTAGCTTTAGTGATCCACAATAATAGTTGTGAATAAAATGGCTAAAGTTTAACTATTTGCAAGCTGATTGAGTTTGGTAATGAGCAAGCTTTGGTTCTGAATTACCGCTATTAATTATATACAATTTCTTTTCCACAGTAATTTGCATTAATTAAAAAATTAAGCACCATGAGCTGTGTACAATTCAGTTTACTTTGTGTTTAGACCTCTGAAATCCATCTCTGCCTGTAACTTTCAAATGAAGGCTGTGAGTCGCGTATTCACTTTATATGATCCGAAAAAGGACAATTAATGTTCTGTCGAGTTTCGAACTCCTGATCCCAGAGTCAGATTGTATTAATTAGGTACCAAAGTACTGAATCATTCCACAACTGAGCTCTTTTGAATCATTTTGACCCATACAGTTTAAAACATAACACTTTTACATGTCCAACTAGGCCAAAAGACTGTTTATGATTCAAACTTAGTCCTCGATTCCACCCTTGCATTATCCTCGCCTCGTAACACTTTTTATTTCATTTATTGCACATAATTGCCGTTGGCAAACAAATAAATATCACGTAAATGTTTATTTAATTCAAATCGTCATACATTCCCCTAGGACAGTAATTTTCCCTCTTCTAGTCAACGACATTTGAATCTAGATTCAAGAATTTTACACTTCAGAATATTTCTCGGATTTCTATGAAAAAAAGCATTCACTTCCTCTATTCTTCGGAGTGTATTTTATATTCATTCTATATAAAAATCATTTATTTATTCATACAAATGTGTACAATATATATATTTGCCATATAAAAAAAAGAGTTGTGAATAATATATCCGCATATATACACACATTCAGGAAAATAAGGAGAGGAAAAAAGAAATAAAACTGAAAATTAATCTTTCGTGTGAATGAAAAGAACATTCGTTGAATTTAGTATGTAAGTTAGTATGTGCTCAATGTTTATACAAGAAATGGAGCAAGAAGTGGAAATTAAATTTCAATAAAATCAAATGAAATGTGCAAAATTTATGATACTTGTGAGAGGAAAGGAATGGCAAAAGAAAAACTTTTTCATCTTTTGAAAAATTTTCGCGAGCAATTTTTGGAAGAAAAATTTTCAAATATTTTTGATCAGTTTGGACTGGATACGCTGCGTTAAAGTTAATATGTAAGAATGATTGACTGCAACATGGATGGAGCTTCTAAACAAGAGGTTAGCAACGAGGGTTGATCTTGATTTAGTTGCATTTCGTGAGCATTTTGGCCAAGGATTCGTCATATCGACAGTACTCTAAACATGATAATTGTTAGAACGACAGCTGGTGGGAATCGAATCCACATGTACTCACAAATGAGAAACACAGCTATTGCCTGATCACTCAGTCACAGAGTCACTCCGTCATATATATATGAATCGATACCAAAGATCCCACTCTGTTCATACACCACAAAAAATTAGAATTAGTCTCTCAACGGACGACCTAAGAGTGGACCCAAGAAAGTTATTGACAAAGACAGGAGCATTTGGTATTTTACATTGGCAAACGCCAGTCAGCAGGGCTAGTTTCAGGAGACATCTGAGGAAGGCTATGAATCACAATTGTATGGCCAGCAAAATAAGGAAATTAGTGTTCACTGAACATTGCCTCTATTACTTTAAGCTATTTAAGGATTTCCTAGGTCTGCTCATGACCGATATGTCAGACAAACATTAAAGATCGAACAAATATCCAAAACTTTTTCAAATCAAGTTAAACTTTTGAAAAATGCTCTTCATTCATTTTTCTCAAGCAACAAATTTATGAAAAACTTTTTTCAGTCAAGAATTGAAACAAATTTTTCATCTTCCTCTAAGGCAAATTTTGTTATTTTTGCAATCAATAGGCAAAGAATATGAAGAATGAAAATGTAAAAAATGGCAATATGAAAATTTTTGGAAATAAAATATTTTCTCAATTCATGAATGAAAAGTTCATTGGAAGTTTCTCATTTGACTGAACTGAATTTAATTGAAAATATTTTTTAATGAAAAATGAAATTTGGAAAAATTTTGGCATGATTTTTCATTTCAATTTTCCACTCCCTCAGACTGCTGAGGCATATTTATGACGAAGGAAAAATATCTTCTCGAGGTCGTTTTTAATGTCTGTGTGATGGCTTTTGCGGATATAGCTTCATTAATTTTTTGATTTATTTATGCGCAAGTTGACTGTCATTTCCTGTTTAGAACTGAAATGAGGCTATTTTTCGTTCATTTTGATGGTGATTTACACTTGACTGACTATTGTAATAAAGCTATTTGTTCATGTTTCTCATTGCAATACTCAAAAACACAAAATAAGACCCAAACATTTGTATCAAAAACTTTTACCATGTTGAACATCAATTGCATCATCAACAATAAATGACAGAAACATGAAATATTTTCATAGCACCAGAAGCATAACACTTTGAAACATACAAATATACACACGTAAATTCATTTATTTATATATCATGCACATACACTCCCCACATTTATTATTACTTGCATTCATCTCATTCATACATTTATACTTAACAATTTTAGATGAAATGAAAATTTTCATTTACAATGGAATGAAAATTATCAAGAGAAAAAGTGTCGGGTGAGGATGATATGGAGTATGGAGGGAAAAAGTTAAATTTATTATTTGCTGTATCGCACAAATAAACACCATAGACAGACGAAAATTCTTATCTTAGAAAATGGGAAGCGAATTTTTGTGGCTTCTTCATTTAATATTTACGGGATTATATAATTTTCATTTGTAGTTTTTGGCGAATATCGAAGCTAATGGGATATTAAGTTGAAAAAAAAGTTAAGTTTAGTTTGTGTTTCGGAGTAGACCAAATAGCTCATGAGTATACTGTGTGAGCAATGATGCAATAATGCTGTGAATTAATATCTAGCAGACGTAATCTAAAGACAGATCCAATTTGAGACGAACCCTAAATGCGAGCCTTCGCCAAGAAAGTAAGTAAGTAAGTTAGTTTGTATCACATTCTATATGCTGAGTTAGTAGGTGTTAGATTGTGAATCGAGTCAATCCTGCTGCCACCCTTCATACTTACTCACTTCGATAACTTCTGCCAATTTGAGATATTAAGAACTCTAGCTTCTTTATCAACACATTTTCACATCCAGGACATTTTCGGTCTGCCACCCCTCATGCGGTATTAAAATGGACCTTTCATGTATCCATTCCAATATTCCGACACAGAACTCTAGGTCAGCATACGATCATTTAGTTGCAACAGGAGCTACCACTAGAAAGTACGTATATGACACTTGGTCAAGTTATTATACCCCAGGTTCTAGCTTTGTTTAATCATCATCATCATCTCAAAAATCCCCAAACCTAACAAGACACACAATCTAGTAACATATCCACACAATGCAAAAGTAAGCATAAAGTTATAATAATAACAATAATAATGGGGTAATAATACAAAACTTTTGCTTTATCATCATCATCATCGTCAACATTATCAAGCATACAGGAGGATTTGTGGAACATTGTAAGTTTACACGAGAATGAAAAATTGTTATTTACTCTAAAATCACCTGCCTTTCTATCGCTCTCGTTTTATTTTTTTGTCTAAAGTCTCGTTTACATTTTAAAACCAGCAATTTATGTGCGTTGTCGTGCACACTATGAGATGATGATGACGATGATGTTAAGCTCCTATAGGGAGAGACAATTTACGCTGTGTGTTTTTGCTAGCATAGGCAATTATGCAAAGTAAGTCGATTTTTAAAAATAAACATTTACAGTAAAAAGAGGAGCAAAGTATGAAATTCAATTTGGTGTAAGGTGTTGGAAGGTAAATGAGATGCAATGTTTGGAGTTGAACGAACTTTTGTTGCTTTTTGCGGTTAAAGTATTTTAGGAGGAGAACTCAGACAAAATAAAGTTGAATTAATGTTGACAAAGTTTACATTTTAATAAGTAAAATTGAAATAGTTTTGTAATTGTGAGTTGAAAGGCTTGTAGGGATTACAATTAAGTAAATTGTTGATTTTTTGATGAAGATGTAAATCACAAACTTTTGAGTCTACACAATAAAGTTTCATTGCAATTTATTATTGCAGCTTTGATCGTGTCAATTCGGAGCTGTCATTTGTCACTAACATGTATTGTATGTTTAGTTTCGATTTAGTCATTTCCGAATCCCTTTTTGAAGCTACTTTCCCCTCTTAAAGCTCAGAACAGTGGTGGGCAACCTGTGGGTCACCAAAATTATTTTAGAAATTCCATGAACTTTATGCCATGCGCAGTCTTGTTTGAGACTTATTACTATGAAGTGCCGCAAAAAATAAAAGGTTGCCCACCACTGCCTCTGAAGCTTGTGTGAGAAAGTTTATTAAAATTTCATTTAGTAAATTCTATCACTTCCCATTCCATTTTGTATTTGCGCTCCATTTCTTTTCTCTTTTCTCTGTGTCCGTTCGCTTTTAAAACTATAGTTACATTTTCATTACTTTTTTTTCGTGTAATTATTTTCATTTAATTCCTCCACGCTTCCATTCGCTTACAAAGTGTGATGTTTAATTGAAAAAAATTCCGTATGTTAATTAAAATGCCAGACAACTGCAGCTGGAGTTAAATTTAATAAATAGTTTAAAATATTCAAATTCAGAGTAAGTCAGTCGACGCTATTAACCCAGAATTGCTTGGCTTTGTCATTTTTCACGGATCATATAATTAATTTTTCTTTCAGCCACAAAATTAATTTACGTATCAGTATACTGGAGGAAATGAATGAAATAATTGGCAAAAAGACGCATCATCGTTTGTCACAGGATGGTTGCAGAAAATATTAAATATACTACATATACATTGTAAGGAGAAATGAAAGCAAACAGAATAAAAAATTCAGTTGCCGACAAATTCCCGCTTTAATTTCATTATTAAATTAATATTTCATTTTATAAATCTCCGGAAAATGCCGTTCTCTCTCATTCCACTATGGGGCAAAATGAAAAAAAAAGGGACATTCACTTTGTTTTTTGGACTTTTTCGAATTACATCTTGTGGATATTATTTTCTTGTAGTACATATAACAATAGACTTGCATGCCAAATTTCAGGTCATTTGGTGCTGTTTGGTCGATTCTGGAGCTGTTTAAAGTTGAAAAGTACTGAAAAAACAGATTTTTTCACAACCTGTTTGACTCGGGAAATTCCATATTTAATTAAAAGATATTGAAAAACGGTTTTCGGTTCCTAATTGTACTATATAAGAGCTTTAATTTCATACTATGGAAAGTTTATATATACTGGGTTTTAGTGGCTGTACTTTAGAAAATGTATGAAAATACCAGGAAAAAAAGCTTCAGGCGTCCGGAACTAACATTTTTAGGTCGATTTCCCCCATACGGAGCTATACTAGCTTAAACTACTTACTTTCTAGTTTTCAAAACCGTTAAAACCTTTACAATAAGTACTGGGGAGCGAAAGTTATTGCATTTTAAGTTTTGGACGAATTTTTTCTCAAAACTAATATTTCTAATATAAATTTGGAAAATATCATTTGGAAAAAGTTTTTTTTATGTTTTTGTATGCATTTAGCCATTTAAGAACGATTTGTGAAGAAATTTTTACAAAAAGTTCAAAATTCGCCGAGTTAGAGGTACATATGCTATTTGACGACTTGACCCTTTTTCTCATCACTCAAACTGCTATAACTTTTACATGACTAAATATTTTTCAGTTCTGTTTCTTGTTTAGTGTAGCTTGTTATAATACCTCTCCAACGATATATAATACTCAATAGTTGGAAGTAGTCTTGGTCGTGAAAACGGACCCTGTTTGTGACTGACCCTTTACAAAGAAATTTTCAAAAAAGTCATTTCTAAAACTACCACTTAGAAATTAAATAATATAATGTTTTTGAGTTTTCTAGGTCAAAATATGATTGTTTTGAATCTCAAAACACAAAAAATCTCATTTTGTAAACTTTCGACAACTTTAGGGGCCTTCATAGGTAATAATCAGGTAATCTCTCAATTCTCAGATATGAAACATTTTTATTGACTTTTTTTTGATTGATATTCAATATTTACATTTATTTTGTGCAAAAAATATCAATTTTAAAAAGTTTGGGTCGAAAAAAAGTGATTTTTGACTATTTTGTTAAAAACAGGCTTAGGTAGGCCACATTTAAGGCACTCCAGTAACCACTATGATTAAGTTCTATACATGTTTTGTACATATTTATAAAGGTAGTAGTAGTATATAGTAATAACAGAAAACAGAATGCAAAAATATTGGTTCTAAAAAAAGTTATAGTCATTTGAGTGGTCAAAAAAGGGTAGAGGAGGGCAACCAGCATAGGCAAAAACACAAAAATTCAAAATTTTACGTTTATTTTGACAAAAAATTCATTATTTTGAATTAATATGACATAAAATTAATTTTTATTCAAAAAATTTCAAGAATTTCATTAAATTTTTGAATTTTTGTGTTTTTGCCTATGCTGGTTGCCCTCCTCGACCCTTTTTTGACCACTCAAATGACTATAACTTTTTTTAGAACCAATATTTTTGCATTCTGTTTTCTGTTATTACTATATACTACTACTACCTTTATAAATATGTACAAAACATGTATAGAACTTAATCATAGTGGCTACTGGAGTGCCTTAAATGTGGCCTACCTAAGCCTGTTTTTAACAAAATAATCAAAAATCACTTTTTTTCAACCCAAACTTTTTAAAATTGATAGATTTTGCACAAAATAAGTGTAAATATTGAATATCAATCAAAAAAAGTCAATAAAAATGTTTCATATCTGAGAATTGAGAGATTACCTGATTATTACCTATGAAGGCCTAAAGTTGTCGAAAGTTTACAAAATGATTTTTTGTGTTTTGAGATTCAAAACAATCATATTTTGACCTAGAAAACTCAAAAACATTATATTATTTAATTTCTAAGTGGTAGTTTTAGAAATGACTTTTTTGAAAATTTCTTTGTAAAGGGTCAGTCACAAACAGGGTCCGTTTTCACGACCAAGACTACTTCCAACTATTGAGTATTATATATCGTTGGAAAGGTATTATAACAAGCTACACTAAACAAGAAACAGAACTGAAAAATATTTAGTCATGTAAAAGTTATAGCAGTTTGAGTGATGAGAAAAAGGGTCAAGTCGTCAAATAGCATATGTACCTCTAACTCGGCGAATTTTGAACTTTTTGTAAAAATTTCTTCACAAATCGTTCTTAAATGGCTAAATGCATACAAAAACATAAAAAAAACTTTTTCCAAATGATATTTTCCAAATTTATATTAGAAATATTAGTTTTGAGAAAAAAATTCGTCCAAAACTTAAAATGCAATAACTTTCGCTCCCCAGTACTTATTGTAAAGGTTTTAACGGTTTTGAAAACTAGAAAGTAAGTAGTTTAAGCTAGTATAGCTCCGTATGGGGGAAATCGACCTAAAAATGTTAGTTCCGGACGCCTGAAGCTTTTTTTCCTGGTATTTTCATACATTTTCTAAAGTACAGCCACTAAAACCCAGTATATATAAACTTTCCATAGTATGAAATTAAAGCTCTTATATAGTACAATTAGGAACCGAAAACCGTTTTTCAATATCTTTTAATTAAATATGGAATTTCCCGAGTCAAACAGGTTGTGAAAAATCTGTTTTTTCAGTACTTTTCAACTTTAAACAGCTCCAGAATCGACCAAACAGCACCAAATGACCTGAAATTTGGCATGCAAGTCTATTGTTATATGTACTACAAGAAAATAATATCCACAAGATGTAATTCGAAAAAGTCCAAAAAACAAAGTGAATGTCCCTTTTTTTTTCATTTTGCCCCATAGTGCATTCTGTACTTCTTCTTCATCTATGTGTTCATAATTTAATAATTTTTCTCTCTTTTTAGCTTGTCCGGAAGGCACACGATGTGAAATGGCTAAAAATCCGGCCCTAGTCCATTGTGACTCTGGCGTTAGACTAGATTTGGTGAAATCCAGTTTTAGGCCAGAGTTCAGTCAGTCTGAAATTGGATTTTCGACTATTTGTACGCGGTGTGCTTTCCGGGCTCTTTTGATCAAAATGGGTTAGTGATTTGGACTTGTGGTTCTAATGGTGGGCTTTTATGGAATTTCACATAAATTTTCGAATTTAGGTGCTGTAATGGTTGGTTACTTGGCTGACTCCTTGGAAGGTAACTGTCGATAGAGACAGTATTGCACTTGATATTAGAGATTGGCAGACGTTCTGGCTAGCGATAAACACAGCTTTAGACGTTATCTGAGGAAGGCCATGGATCACAATTGAACTGTACGGCCAGCGAATTAAGCAAGTATAATGACAGAATTCAATAAAATATGCATATTGACATTATGAACTTACTGTGAATTTTGAGTAATTTTTGTATCTGATTTCAAATGTTTTTATATTTAACATGAAGTATACATTTAGCCTTGTAATCAAGTCAACCATAAAATGCGTCCACTCCATCCAACTCACGAATATTCCTTCTCAAACTTCCCCTGGATTGAAAATAAATGAATGAAATGAAAGAGTCTCAATGGAATATGAGATAATGAAATTACTTTGGATATCCAGCATGAATATTCGTCTTCTGTTCTTGATATCATTCCTCTGCTCATTTTTGTCTTCAATCTTAATTTCTATTTTTTTTTTCTCATAAAAATTGATTATAAATTACATTTGAAAATTTCGTACGCTACTATGATGTACATAATTATACTGATTGCGATTGTCAGTTGGTTTTTTTGCGATCTAATTGTAGAAATCATTAAGGTTCACGAAGTCATCTTGTTGTGCGACAAAAAATATCATCAAACAACGGCAACGACACGACAAAAATAAAAATGAGAATATGAAAAAAATCTTCATCTACTTTTAATGAGATGGCATCGCATCGTGCACGCATCAGGGAATCTCAAGAATGTTGATGATGGACTAAACTTTAATTTTTATGTCATTTTCTTTTTTTGACTTCCTTCTTCCCTTTTCCTGCTCGCCACCGGAGTGAAAATTGCATGTCGAGATCAAATAAATGAAAATTCCGAAGGGAAATTTTTTGAAATTTTGAAACTTAGCAAGGAACATTGTACATTTATCTGCCGTCGCCCTCAAAGACGACTTCCTTTTTTTCACTTAATTTTCAACATTTTTCTCCTGCCTATCTTTAACACTGCTGCCATCCGACGATGACGATGCAGACGTGACAGGAAAGAGGAAACAATAAAGATGGTTATCACATCACAATGTCTTTTTCTCTAGCTCATACGGCATTATTATTATGTGATACTAGTAGTATAACTACGTTAGGAATGTGCGAGGTACAGCTTAGTGAATTGTTGTAGTATTTGTAAAATGAGAGTTCTTAGTATTTTGTTGTGACTTTATTTGTAAGATAAACCTTATTACACATTGGAATGTATTGAATTGAGAGTTAAAAAGTCTCGATGGTGAACACGAATAGCATTAGTTTGTCAGTCATTCCAAAATCTGACTCCAGACTGGCGTGACTCTGAAATAGCGCTGGATTTAAACAGAATCAATTACCAAGTCAGAGTCATGGCAGTCTCGTGTCGGATTTTTGACCGATTAACCGATTTGTGCTTTTTAGGCCGATTATTTGACTTAAATAATTGAGTATAATCAATTTTGTGATCATACTCATGAGCATGTTCCTTGTCTGCTATGGTAAAACCAGACAAACGCTATAAATTTCTCTGTAAAAAAATTATAAAACCAAAAGTTGACACAACCTTTTCAGTTTTACATTTTTTTTCGCCGGCTCTTAATTTTCATAAAACATTTGTGTATCAAGTAGGCAGCTGAGGACATAAAGGCATGCACGGAAAATAGAGAGAGAGCAAAAAATCTCTCATAAATCATGATATCATCATTTTAATTATATTTTTTCTCTCCATCGTGTGCTTATCATCGCTGTATATCTTCCTTGTATCTTTCATGTTACATAACGTGTTACATGTTTTGGTGTTTTGAGTATTTAAAAAGTACTTTTATCTATTGTGTTACAGCGAATTGGCTAAAGTCACTGAATAGAGATTTTTTTTGCATTTGAAATTCCGAGTAGCAAATTTTTTCTCTCTTATCACTAAATTCCATTCAATTCAGCTGCAGAAGTGAATACAAAAAATGTATTCTCAGAATAGATGTGTTGTTTTTTAGAACGCAAAACTTTTGTGCGAGCGTGTTTGTCTAAAAAAATTTGAAATAATTGGTTGAACACAAAGATATGAGCGTATAAGCACAGCGATAGTGTAAGAATGTAAAGTTAAAGCGGTTGCTTGGTTAACATGATGAACAGAGTTGGCAAAAGCTGGGGTTTGGTGGTTATAAGTCCACCACGGTGGAAGGTGGCGAACTGCGGGATCTGAACAGAGTTGACCACCTGCGAAAGCTAAATAGAGTTGGCAAAAGCCGGGTTTTGTTTCTTCCCAATTCATCAGGACTAAAGGTGTTACGAGGCAACTACTAAACCCTTAATATTACGAGCTTCCATCAATTATTCCTCACTGCTTGCCAACTCTGGCACTAAAAAAAAATTCAAAATTTGCTGTTCAGCGATAGCAGGCACCATAATAACATGCTTAACAATTTATTTCCATACACGACAGCAAATTTCAATTTAAATTTTTTTAATTTTTCTGCTTTTCAGCTCCTTGATGCTTGACTTCTGTGAATATGCAAATGTTGGTTCGGTGTTATAACATGAATATTATTTTTTTCATTATCCTTACAACTCCTGCTTTGTATAACTGTTGCATAAATCACATTTTACATGTAAAGGAGTAAGTCATTATGCATGTTATGTAAGATGAAAAAAATACTTTATAAAAAAAAAACTTTTTAAAAAAACCTCGTTTTTCGCATAGACTAAAAAGTAAAAAATAACTTTTATTTTATTCTGTAGAGAAATTGGTTTGAAAGTTGAGACCACACATGAATTACAACATGTACCTTGACTTTATCGTATAGTTCTACAACTAAAAACAAGGGCGCCTGGTATCAGAATTTTATCAAAGCTTCGCGCCCTCGTTTTTAGTTGTAGAACTATACGATAAAGTCAAGGTACATGTTTGTAATTCATGTGTGGTCTCAACTTTCAAACCAATTTCTCTACAGCACAAAATAAAAGTTATTTTTTACTTTTTAGTCTACGCGAAAAACGAGGTTTTTTAAAAGTTTTTTTTATAAAGTATTTTATTTTAAACTTTTTAGTCAAATGATTCTTTAATTTAATATTTTGATAATCTTGGAACATGTTTGAAGGTTTGAGCTAGACCGATAGGCCAAGTTTTTGGCATAAGTTTGAAGAACTAAACAAGGCCGGTAGGCCAAGCTTCGCTTGGCATAAGTTTGAAGTACTAAGCTAGACCGATAGGCCAAGCTTCGCTTGGCATAAGTTTGAAGTACTAAGCAAGACCGATAGGCCAAGCTTCGCTTGGCATAAGTTTGAAGAACTAAGCTAGACCGATAGGCCAAGCTTCGCTTGGCATAAGTTTGAAGAACTAAGCTAGACCGATAGGCCAAGCTTCGCTTGGCATAAGTTTGAAGAACTAAGCTAGACCGATAGGCCAAGCTTCGCTTGGCATAAGTTTGAAGAACTAAGCTAGACCGATAGGCCAAGCTTCGCTTGGCATAAGTTTGAAGAACTAAGCTAGACCGATAGGCCAAGCTTCGCTTGGCATAAGTTTGAAGAACTAAGCTAGACCGATAGGCCAAGCTTCGCTTGGCATAAGTTTGAAGAACTAAGCTAGACCGATAGGCCAAGCTTCGCTTGGCATAAGTTTGAAAAATTAAGCTAGACCGATAGGCCAAGCTTCGCTTGGCATAAGTTTGAAGAACTAAGCTAGACCGATAGGCCAAGCTTCGCTTGGCATAAGTTTGAAGAACCAAGCTAGACCGATAGGCCAAGCTTCGCTTGGCATAAGTTTGAAGAACTAAGCTAGACCGATAGGCCAAGCTTCGCTTGGCATAAGTTTGAAGAACTAAGCTAGACCGATAGGCCAAGCTTCGCTTGGCATAAGTTTGAAGAACTAAGCTAGACCGATAGGCCAAGCTTCGCTTGGCATAAGTTTGAAGAACTAAGCTAGACCGATAGGCCAAGCTTCGCTTGGCATAAGTTTGAAGAACTAAGCTAGACCGATAGGCCAAGCTTCGCTTGGCATAAGTTTGAAGAACTAAGCTAGACCGATAGGCCAAGCTTCGCTTGGCATAAGTTTGAAGAACTAAGCTAGACCGATAGGCCAAGCTTCGCTTGGCATAAGTTTGAAGAACTAAGCTAGACCGATAGGCCAAGCTTCGCTTGGCATAAGTTTGAAGAACTAAGCTAGACCGATAGGCCAAGCTTCACTTGGCATAAGTTTGAAAAACTAAGCTAGACCGATAGGCCAAGCTTCGCTTGGCATAAGTTTGAAGAACTAAGCTAGACCGATAGGCCAAGCTTCGCTTGGCATAAGTTTGAAGAACTAAGCTAGACCGATAGGCCAAGCTTCGCTTGGCATAAGTTTGAAGAACTAAGCTAGACCGATAGGCCAAGCTTCGCTTGGCATAAGTTTGAAGAACTAAGCTAGACCGATAGGCCAAGCTTCACTTGGCATAAGTTTGAAGAACTAAGCTAGACCGATAGGCCAAGCTTCGCTTGGCATAAGTTTGAAGAACTAAGCTAGACCGATAGGCCAAGCTTCGCTTGGCATAAGTTTGAAGAACCAAGCTAGACCGATAGGCCAAGCTTCGCTTGGCATAAGTTTGAAGAACTAAGCTAGACCGATAGGCCAAGCTTCGCTTGGCATAAGTTTGAAGAACTAAGCTAGACCGATAGGCCAAGCTTCGCTTGGCATAAGTTTGAAGAACTAAGCTAGACCGATAGGCCAAGCTTCGCTTGGCATAAGTTTGAAGAACTAAGCTAGACCGATAGGCCAAGCTTCGCTTGGCATAAGTTTGAAGAACTAAGCTAGACCGATAGGCCAAGCTTCGCTTGGCATAAGTTTGAAGAACTAAGCTAGACCGATAGGCCAAGCTTCGCTTGGCATAAGTTTGAAGAACTAAGCTAGACCGATAGGCCAAGCTTCGCTTGGCATAAGTTTGAAGAACTAAGCTAGACCGATAGGCCAAGCTTCGCTTGGCATAAGTTTGAAGAACTAAGCTAGACCGATAGGCCAAGCTTCGCTTGGCATAAGTTTGAAGAACTAAGCTAGACCGATAGGCCAAGCTTCGCTTGGCATAAGTTTGAAGAACTAAGCTAGACCGATAGGCCAAGCTTCGCTTGGCATAAGTTTGAAGAACTAAGCTAGACCGATAGGCCAAGCTTCGCTTGGCATAAGTTTGAAGAACTAAGCTAGACCGATAGGCCAAGCTTCGCTTGGCATAAGTTTGAAGAACTAAGCTAGACCGATAGGCCAAGCTTCGCTTGGCATAAGTTTGAAGAACTAAGCTAGACCGATAGGCCAAGCTTCGCTTGGCATAAGTTTGAAGAACTAAGCTAGACCGATAGGCCAAGCTTCGCTTGGCATAAGTTTGAAGTACTAAGCTAGACCGATAGGCCAAGCTTCGCTTGGCATAAGTTTGAAGAACTAAGCTAGACCGATAGGCCAAGCTTCGCTTGGCATAAGTTTGAAGAACTAAGCTAGACCGATAGGCCAAGCTTCGCTTGGCATAAGTTTGAAGAACTAAGCTAGACCGATAGGCCAAGCTTCGCTTGGCATAAGTTTGAAGAACTAAGCTAGACCGATAGGCCAAGCTTCGCTTGGCATAAGTTTGAAGAACTAAGCTAGACCGATAGGCCAAGCTTCGCTTGGCATAAGTTTGAAGAACTAAGCTAGACCGATAGGCCAAGCTTCGCTTGGCATAAGTTTGAAGAACTAAGCTAGACCGATAGGCCAAGCTTCGCTTGGCATAAGTTTGAAGAACTAAGCTAGACCGATAGGCCAAGCTTCGCTTGGCATAAGTTTGAAGAACTAAGCTAGACCGATAGGCCAAGCTTCGCTTGGCATAAGTTTGAAGAACTAAGCTAGACCGATAGGCCAAGCTTCGCTTGGCATAAGTTTGAAGAACTAAGCTAGACCGATAGGCCAAGCTTCGCTTGGCATAAGTTTGAAGAACTAAGCTAGACCGATAGGCCAAGCTTCGCTTGGCATAAGTTTGAAGAACTAAGCTAGACCGATAGGCCAAGCTTCGCTTGGCATAAGTTTGAAGAACTAAGCTAGACCGATAGGCCAAGCTTCGCTTGGCATAAGTTTGAAGAACTAAGCTAGACCGATAGGCCAAGCTTCGCTTGGCATAAGTTTGAAGAACTAAGCTAGACCGATAGGCCAAGCTTCGCTTGGCATAAGTTTGAAGAACTAAGCTAGACCGATAGGCCAAGCTTCGCTTGGCATAAGTTTGAAGAACTAAGCTAGACCGATAGGCCAAGCTTCGCTTGGCATAAGTTTGAAGAACTAAGCTAGACCGATAGGCCAAGCTTCGCTTGGCATAAGTTTGAAGAACTAAGCTAGACCGATAGGCCAAGCTTCGCTTGGCATAAGTTTGAAGAACTAAGCTAGACCGATAGGCCAAGCTTCGCTTGGCATAAGTTTGAAGAACTAAGCTAGACCGATAGGCCAAGCTTCGCTTGGCATAAGTTTGAAGAACTAAGCTAGACCGATAGGCCAAGCTTCGCTTGGCATAAGTTTGAAGAACTAAGCTAGACCGATAGGCCAAGCTTCGCTTGGCATAAGTTTGAAGAACTAAGCTAGACCGATAGGCCAAGCTTCGCTTGGCATAAGTTTGAAGAACTAAGCTAGACCGATAGGCCAAGCTTCGCTTGGCATAAGTTTGAAGAACTAAGCTAGACCGATAGGCCAAGCTTCGCTTGGCATAAGTTTGAAGAACTAAGCTAGACCGATAGGCCAAGCTTCGCTTGGCATAAGTTTGAAGAACTAAGCTAGACCGATAGGCCAAGCTTCGCTTGGCATAAGTTTGAAGAACTAAGCTAGACCGATAGGCCAAGCTTCGCTTGGCATAAGTTTGAAGAACTAAGCTAGACCGATAGGCCAAGCTTCGCTTGGCATAAGTTTGAAGAACTAAGCTAGACCGATAGGCCAAGCTTCGCTTGGCATAAGTTTGAAGAACTAAGCTAGACCGATAGGCCAAGCTTCGCTTGGCATAAGTTTGAAGAACTAAGCTAGACCGATAGGCCAAGCTTCGCTTGGCATAAGTTTGAAGAACTAAGCTAGACCGATAGGCCAAGCTTCGCTTGGCATAAGTTTGAAGAACTAAGCTAGACCGATAGGCCAAGCTTCGCTTGGCATAAGTTTGAAGAACTAAGCTAGACCGATAGGCCAAGCTTCGCTTGGCATAAGTTTGAAGAACTAAGCTAGACCGATAGGCCAAGCTTCGCTTGGCATAAGTTTGAAGAACTAAGCTAGACCGATAGGCCAAGCTTCGCTTGGCATAAGTTTGAAGAACTAAGCTAGACCGATAGGCCAAGCTTCGCTTGGCATAAGTTTGAAGAACTAAGCTAGACCGATAGGCCAAGCTTCGCTTGGCATAAGTTTGAAGAACTAAGCTAGACCGATAGGCCAAGCTTCGCTTGGCATAAGTTTGAAGAACTAAGCTAGACCGATAGGCCAAGCTTCGCTTGGCATAAGTTTGAAGAACTAAGCTAGACCGATAGGCCAAGCTTCGCTTGGCATAAGTTTGAAGAACTAAGCTAGACCGATAGGCCAAGCTTCGCTTGGCATAAGTTTGAAGAACTAAGCTAGACCGATAGGCCAAGCTTCGCTTGGCATAAGTTTGAAGAACTAAGCTAGACCGATAGGCCAAGCTTCGCTTGGCATAAGTTTGAAGAACTAAGCTAGACCGATAGGCCAAGCTTCGCTTGGCATAAGTTTGAAGAACTAAGCTAGACCGATAGGCCAAGCTTCGCTTGGCATAAGTTTGAAGAACTAAGCTAGACCGATAGGCCAAGCTTCGCTTGGCATAAGTTTGAAGAACTAAGCTAGACCGATAGGCCAAGCTTCGCTTGGCATAAGTTTGAAGAACTAAGCTAGACCGATAGGCCAAGCTTCGCTTGGCATAAGTTTGAAGAACTAAGCTAGACCGATAGGCCAAGCTTCGCTTGGCATAAGTTTGAAGAACTAAGCTAGACCGATAGGCCAAGCTTCGCTTGGCATAAGTTTGAAGAACTAAGCTAGACCGATAGGCCAAGCTTCGCTTGGCATAAGTTTGAAGAACTAAGCTAGACCGATAGGCCAAGCTTCGCTTGGCATAAGTTTGAAGAACTAAGCTAGACCGATAGGCCAAGCTTCGCTTGGCATAAGTTTGAAGAACTAAGCTAGACCGATAGGCCAAGCTTCGCTTGGCATAAGTTTGAAGAACTAAGCTAGACCGATAGGCCAAGCTTCGCTTGGCATAAGTTTGAAGAACTAAGCTAGACCGATAGGCCAAGCTTCGCTTGGCATAAGTTTGTAGAACTAAGCTAGACCGATAGGCCAAGCTTCGCTTGGCATAAGTTTATAGAACTAAGCTAGACCGATAGGCCAAGCTTCGCTTGGCATAAGTTTGAAGAACTAAGCTAGACCGGTTGGCCAAGCTTCGCTTGGCATGAGTTTGAAGAATTAAGCAAGTACAGAATCAAAACATTGAATTTTATGAATAAAAAATTATCCAAAAAAAAGAAAATGATAAAAAAAGTACTGCTCATACCTAGTCTTGAACTCATGACCTCATGTTTACTATGACCTGAACTCTAACCATTACGCCACCACAACATATAATTTTTGTTTTAATGTACGGCAATTCATAGTATTAATAACAAAAAGTTGTTATTTAATATTATTATTATAATTGTTATTATTATCAAAAAATTTATATATTAGCTTTTATTTAAATTTGATTTCTGATAATCAAGGAATAGTTCTTTCGAAAGTAAAATTTTGTGTAAAAATGCGTGATGCCAAGAAAACATTGGAAAATAGCTTAGAAAAGTGTGAAAATGGAAAATTCTGTCTTTAAACATTATAAATTATCAAGAAAGTATGAAAAAGAATTGAAAAAGTACGACAAAAAAGTTGGAAAATTTGAGACTTGAACTCATGACCGGCTTGGAATTTTTGAAAAATAAAATTTTTAAAGACTACGTAAAAATTACGTACGTAAAATGTATGTGATACGTAATCTTGTTTTAAAAATTAATTAATTATAGCATAACTAAGCAGTTTTATGATTCACAAATGATTGAATATTGTATTGTCATCGAGAATACACATCCATAAAAAATTTCGTCTCGATTGGAGCAGTAGAAGTGGTCGAAAATTCAATCGCAAGATTTGATCAAGACAGACAGATAGACAGACAGACAGACAGACAAGAAAGCAAGTTAAGAAAAACGAGGTAAAAAGTATAATTTTCATAGAATTATAAAGAATCTCAAACTATTTCCACCCATACACGCTTTACATGTGCGAATGTCGAAAAATATCTGAAAAACCACCTCAAATTTTTATTATAATGGAAAACTTTTCGCATCAAAGCTCCAGCATATATGTTTCTGCATTAAAAATGAGGAACTTTTTACCTCTTTTACAAATTTCAGCGGGATTTTTTGATGAAGGAAATTTGTTTAAGGTTCAATCAATTTGAGTTTGATGTATATCTGTAAGTGAGCGTATGTGAATGTCTTGAAGAAGCTAAAGTCTTGCTCTCAAGCTGATCAAATGTTAAGTGCATACTTTCTCGTGGTATTCCCATTTACCACTAAATGCACCACCTCACCACCATCCACCGAGCTATGTATCGGGGAATGTAATTGAAAGTATAGATTAAAATTCAATCCAAACCATGTCTGAAGGGGCCCTACAGTCAGGATAGAAATAGTAGCCAAGCCTGACATGTACAAATTCAGCAACAGGCTGCAATTAGGACTGGAATAACAACGATGGCCCAAAGAAAACTACAACATGAGTGTCAGATATTACAGAAGTCAATGTCCTTACAGAACCTTACAGAAAACTGCGCTCCTAAAAGTCATCCATTAAAAATCCTCTCAACCATTTCTGCTCTCTTTTCACTTTGACAATTTTAATGAAGAATCTTTCTCATATAAAAATTACATGCATATCAACATAATGAATGAATGAGTTCTGTTGGTTTGATATGCATAAATGTATGCTGTATGGAAGCAATGGAAAATAAAAATGTTGATGATAATAATGGATATGGAGAGCATAAACGTATATATATGGAAATCATCATGATGATGAGAATACTCATTAAATGTAATTAAATTTTTGATGATGATGCAAAAGTGGGTGTGGATGTGCTAGATTCATTAAAAATATATTTTTAAAGAGTTTCTCACGTTTTTACATTGAAATTAAGCTTAAAATATTTCATGACCCATTATTTACGGCATTTGACAGTCGGGGTAATAAACCGATAATTTTTAAGCAGTAGCTGACTCTTTTTTATGCAGTTTAATTCATGTATTGATTTTAAACACGAAAGCTTTCACAATTGTCGTAAAAAAATAGTTCCAGACGGGGAAATAACTTTTAAATTACCATAGAAAATACCACAACAATTCAGACTTTATTATAGAAACCTACATAGAATAGTCCATTTAGCCAATAAAAAATCAATCTTATGCCGCTCGAGTCACGATTTACGGCTCCATTGTTGTTATGTCTATCCACATTTTCTAGTTCATCCCACAAATATTTTTTGTTTTGTGAATGCAATTAGGTGCAGTGAATGACAGTTTTTGCTATTTTTTCCCCATTTTAAGTGCACAAACAATTTTTCCGCATTCGGAAAAACAAATAAAATTGGGACAATAAGAAATAAAGGATAGTGGAAATTGGATGGAGATTTTTATGGCGTCAGGTGTTTTTTTAATATCTGGAATCGCTTTATATTCGAGCTTATGATTACAGTTGAATGAACTAACTAATATGTTTATTTATTGGTCAAAAATTACTTAAGTATCTACATAAAATAATTATATTAAGGCAGACTATTCTTTAACACATTCACATGTCTCCTCGCTCCTTACGAAACCATCTTGACATGCATCAACCGGATATAAAGGACACAAGCAATCACAGGCATCTAAATCAAATTCTTTACCTGGTGGACAATCCAAAATCTCTTCACACTCACAAGCACAAGCTGGATCATCAAAATCGTAGCAATCAATTTCTTCAATACAATCACATAATGACGAGTCAAAGACTGAGCCTGATGGGCAACTTGTATTCATCATTTTGGGATCGCAAGTGCAATCACAAGTATCGTTATTAAAGATAAAGTTTGAATCGCATGGTTTATTTTGAATGCATCGACATTTACAGGCTTCTGGATCCCAAGAAAGATTATTTGGGCATGGACCAGGTGGATCACAAGGTGGATGACGGCATTTACAATTTGAGTGATCGAATCTGGATGGGAATGTACAGTCACTGGGATTAAGAGGACAGAAGCAATGACAACTCTCTGAATCCATGATTAAATTATCTTGACAAGGTTCAGCAGATTTACAAGCATCACTTAAGCATTGACAGGTTTTTTCATCAATAAAGGTTCCTTTACTGCAGAAAATTCCTGGACACTTTTCGGATGTTGAGTTAGATTTTACACAATCACAACCATCCTCGCTGAGCTCATAGCCTTCGTAGCAATCAATGACTATTCTGTGACATGCACAGTTTTCAGAATCGAGAATATCACATGATCTACAAAATGGAAGCAAACAAGGTACTTGAGTTGATGTTTCTGTTGAACTTGGGGAACTGGATGTATCCTCCATTGATGAAGATGTTTCAGAGATTAGAGAATCTGATGAATACGGTATACATTCACAAGTACTTTCATCAATATACATTTCAGGTCCACAGTTAAGACCATCACAAATTGGCATTGTCATGTTTGATTCCATGCATGTACAGCCATCAGGACTAAGTTGAAATCCCCAATAGCAATCGACATATCTCATATGACATATACAGTTTTCAGTATCATAATAATCACACCATCGACAGTATGGTGGAGGGTTTGATCCACAAAGATCAGTTGATGACTGCATGACTGTAACTTCTTCTGTAGAGGATTCAGATTCTGGTGTAAAACCAATCCAATCACATGAACATCCATCTTCACTTAATTGGTAACCTTCAGAACAATCAATAACTACTTTATGGCAGTCACAATTTTCAATGTCGAGTACATCGCACCACCTACAATAATCTGGTAAAATACATGAAGTTTCACTGGTAAAATTAGTTGATGAACTAGGTGATGGACTAGTTGATATACATTCGCAGCTTATTTCATCAATGTAGGTATCAGGATCACAGTAAACTCCTGGACAGTTTGGAGATGCGCAAGTAGATCTGATACAGCTACATCCATCAGGACTTAAGTCATAGCCCCAAGCACAGTCAACATAAACTCTTTGACATGCGCAATTTTCTAAGTCTATCATATCACACCATCGACATGACTCAATGTAACATGGCGGTGAGCTCTCGATAGAAGAAGATTGTGTGGAGTTCTCATATGGAATTTCAATGCATCCGCATCCGTCATCACTTATTTGGAATCCTTCTGAGCACTCAATATTATATCTATGACATTCACAATTTTCGTAGTCGAAATAATCACACCATCTACAGTCAGGAATAGAGCATCCAGATGGTTCACATTGACAATTTGAAGGATTAAAAACATAATTTTGTATGCACATAACATTCTCAATACACTGACATTGACAAGTTTCTGGATTCAAAACAGAATATTCTGGACAAGAAGCATCCATACAAGTATCTGGTGATGGAGAAACATATCCAGGAATTGGTTCACATGAGCATCCATCCTCACTGTTTTGGTAGCCAAACCAGCAGTCAACGACAACTCTGTGGCATTCACATGAATCTAAATCCAAATAATCACAAGGTCTACAGTCAGGAATTGAACATGATAATGAAGTTGATGGTGTCTCATTCGTTGGTTCACATTGACAAGTTTCAGGATTAAAAATATAATTTTGTATGCACATAACATTCTCAATGCACTGACATTGACAATTTTCTGGATTCACAACTGAATTATCAGGACAAAAAACATCCATACAAGTATCTGGTGATGGAGAAATATATCCAGGAATTGGTTCACATGAGCATCCATCTTCACTGTTTTGGTAGCCCATCCAGCAGTCAACGACAACTCTGTAGCATTCACATGATTCCATATCCAAATGATCACAAGGTCTACAGTCAGGAATTGAACAGGATATTGAAGTTGATGGTGTCTCATAAATTGGTTCGCATTGACATGATTGTGTATTCAATTCAAAGCCCTGCATGCATTGCATAATATTAATGCATTCATCTCCAACTGGTGGTCTATAGTTAGGGTCAGGCTTACAACCACATCCTTCGTCATCTATTATATAACCTTCACCACATTCCAAATACAATTTATTACAATAACATTCTTCTTCGTTTAAGTAATCGCACCATCTACAATCGGGAATGTAACATGATGATGAAGTGCCAGTGCCAGAATCAGGAGATCCTCGAGTTTTTGAAGGTTCCGAAGAATCTATGGATATACAGTCACATGCAGCAGCATTGAATACGAAATTTTCTGAACAGTTGCGCTGACTACATTTACATTGACAAAGTTCTGTATCCCAAACTGAATTTCCAGGACATGGTCCGGGTGGATCACAAACTGGATGTCGACACTTACAATTGAACTCATCGAAAATATAATATTCAGGACATGAACTTGGATCAAAATTGCAAATACATTCACAAGTCTCCAAATCAATTATTGTATTTGATGGACATGCTACTAAAGTTTGACAAATCTTATCTGTACACTCACAACGAGCCTCATTGATGTGCTGACCTTTAGGACATGTCAAACTTGGACATAATGATGGTTCAGTGCTAGATTTAATGCAACTGCAGGATTCTTCATCAAATATAAATCCATTGATACATTTTGCGAATACTGGAGTACAAGTGCAAGTTTCTAGGTCCAAAATGTCACATTTTCTGCAGTTTGGAAGAAAGCAGGTTGAATTTTGAGAAGTATACTCAAATGAGCTATCGAAATCTGAAGAACTGATGGATTCTGAAGAGCTGCTAATTTCTGAAGAGGCTTCTGAAAGATTTTTTGCTGATCCTATTACAATCGCCAGAATTAAGGTGAAGAAAAGTAAAATCCACCGTGGCATTTTGTTTGTTCGCTTCTGTTTCCACTTAAATAAAGACTAAGCTTCAAATGGACAGGTTTAAGTTTTTATATACAGACATTTTTAATGACTAAACAAAATATTTCAATTTCAAATGACAATAAAATGTTGCATTATTTGTCACGAATCCTTACATTAGTTAAGTTTAAGGCAAGGTTTAAGACAGTGGTGGGTAACCTATGTGCTGCGACACAATTAGTTTGACGCCTAAAATCTTCAAAAATGCCATGAATCGTATGCCGTATTTATTTTTGGTCAAGACTTACCACCAAAGTGTTCTGTGAAAGATAAAAGGTTGTCCACCACTGGTTTAAAGTTTTCGAGTAATAATTAAATTTTTTCGGAGTTACTTCAGTAGGGATTTTATGTAAGCTTATATTTTTTTTTTTTTTTTTTTTTAAATAAACTTTTTATTCATTAAATTTTTAACTTAATTATGTACAAAGTTTGGATACATTTTATTTGTATTTAAATTTTTAAGGATTCTGGCTTATCGCATTCATCACTTAGTTTTTGATTTTATTTTGAAATTGTTTTGCTTTAATTTATGTTGTGGTTTATTCGGTGTTTCGCGACGCAAGACGAGTGTTGAAATTCGCTTGCAACTTTCCGACGTAGTCCTCAATAGAGGGTATTTTTGCTTCAGTATGTAGATCTGATATCCTTTCATATCTTGTTTTGTTGAGAACAATTCTCAAGAATTTGTTTTGTAGTACTTGTAGTTTTTGTAGATGTGTTTTTGCCATCCGTTCAAATGCTGGACAGCCGTATGTGAAGATGGGTCTCACGGCTAGCTTGTAGATGAGAAGTTTGTTTCGAACGTCGAGATGTGAGTTCCTGCTGATGAGGGGATAAAGTAGTCTTAGTGCAGTGTGAGCTCTGTTGGTCACATATTCTACATGCTGCTTTAATGTCACTCTCTTGTCGATTATCATTCCCAGATATTTAGCTTCGGTTTCCCATTTGATGTTTTCGTTGAGGAATTTGATGTTGTCTCTAGGAAGTTGCCTGGAGTACCTATTTGTGATGAATAAGGCTTGAGTCTTCTGTTTGTTGAGATTTATTTTCCATTTGTTCATGTATTGTTGTACTTTTCTTCCAGTGTGTTGTAGATGTGTTACAATATCGGCTGAGTTTTCTGCAGAATGATACAATGCAGTATCATCTGCGAAGAGTGCGATATTGTTGGTTGTTTCTCTTACAATATCATATGTGTAGATGTTGTAGAGAGTTGGTGAAAGCACTGCTCCTTGTGGTACTCCGAATTTGATTTCATTGGTTTCTGAGAACTGACCTTTAATAAAAACTGAGAAAGTTCTTTCACTTAGGAAAGATCTTACAGTTTTTATAAGTGGTAGTGGAAACCCTAATTTGATCATTTTAAACAAGAGTCCGTTATGCCAGACTCTGTCAAATGCTTTCTCCACATCTAGGAAGATCATTCCTGTTGATTTCTTCCTGCTTATGTTTTCCTTTGCTGTTTTGATTACTTTGATGAGTTGGTGAGATGTTGATCGTCCTGTGCGAAAGCCACACTGTTGAGTCGGAATGATGTTGTTATCCTCCAGATGCTCGTTTATTCTATTCAGCAATACTCTCTCCAATATTTTGCTTAGGGAACTAAGCAAGCTTATTGGCCTATAGCTGCTCACTTCGTTTGCTGGTTTGCCAGGTTTTGGGATCGGGATTACTTTAGCTTTTTTCCAAACTTTCGGAAAATAGTTAAGTTTGAGACACGTGTTGGTGATGAACTTCAAATATTCGAAGCCTTTTGGTGGAAGATTTTTGAGGAGTATGTTGTTGACATCGTCTAATCCTGGTGCTTTAGGATTTTTCAGATTTCTTACAATGTATGAGATTTCCTCTACATTTGTAAGTTCTGTGCAGTCACTATTTTCTCCTTCCAATGTTTCCTTCACTGCGTTGTCTACTTCCTGGGTATGTACTGGGTTGTTGTCCTCAAGTGGATTTTCGTGAGCTTTACGAAAATAGTCACTGAGAACGCTGGCTTTTTCCTTATTAGTGATGAATGTTCTATCTGCATCAATCAACGGTGGCATCGATTTTGAACCTTTCTTGCAATGCTTTGCAATCCTCCAGACTGTTTGGTTTGATGGTTGGATTTCTGAAAGCCGCTTATTCCAGTTTGTATTTTTGAGTTCCTTAATTTTGTCTTTGATGACTTTCTGTAGAATGTTTAATTCAGTTTTGATTTGATTATCTCTGCTACGTTGCCATCTTCGTCGAAGACTTCTTTTCGTCCTGATTAAGTCTTTGATTTCTGGTGTGAGCTTTGTCGATTCAAAGTTGATCTTTTTCTTCTTCACAGTTTTGTTTCTGGAATCCATGATGAGTTCTGAGAATACTTTGATATGATGTTCTATCTCCTCTACTGTGTTGCATGGGTTTTCCAGAGTGCTGTCTTCGATGCGACGAGTTATATACGATTTGAATTTTTTCCAGTTGGCATTTCTGTAGTCATATCTGTAAACTGTGTTGTCTGTTCTGTCAACTTTGGATGTCCTGATTTGAAAATACACAGCGCAATGGTCACTCATTGCCTCTGTGCATTTTAGTTCTGTAGTGTTCAGACTGGAATTTGAGAGCATCAGGTCGATTGTTGATACAGATTTCGTCGGATCTTCTGGATAATACGTTGGTGAATCGGGGTAGTAGATCATGAACTCCCCGGACATATCCTGTAGTATTGTCCCGGCTTTGTTTGCTACGTTGCAATTCCACTCTCGATGTTTTGCATTGAAGTCTCCGCAGATGTAGTAGTTTCCTCTGATGTTTGTTATTTTGTTGATGTCATCTCTTAGATGATCGTCTATTTCCTTCCTTTGCTTCCTCCTGGAAGATAGACGGAGAGGATGTGGCAGCTTATTGATTCGTTGATGAAGACTTTTATTCCGATGCATTCTATTAGCTTTGTGTTGTAACTTGGTTGAAGCTGATGTTTTAGATTTCTTTTGACAATGATCGCAACACCACCTTTTGGTCTATCAATGCGATCAAATCGATGAATTACGTAGTCAGGATGCGAGTCTACTTTGGAGTTTGGTTTTAGGAATGTTTCCGATATGCACGCAACATCAACGTTTTGCATGCTGAGGTAGTCGAGAAATGCTAACATCTTATCTGCAAGGCTGTTAGCATTCCAGTAAATTACGTTGATTCTTTGGTGACTACAATCCATGTTGACTCATGTAGATTTTGGCAACTTCTTGGCCGATGGCTTGTTGTACCTGTTCCTCTTTTAGGTACTCTGGTTTTTTGGTGATGATTTCGATGAATGAGTTGATGAAGAACATGCAATTTGATAAATCTGTCTCTGTGCTCATTTCATCGATTGTGCCTTGGGCTGGTGAAATTTGTTCCTTTGTATTACCACTGGATGAAGGTTCAGGATCGACCTTGTTTGTTTCCAAGGTTAGTGAATTGAAGTCTAGGTCCATAATTTCCACAACCTGCGTTGAGTTCTGTTGATGATTGTTATTGGTCTTTGGCTTTGACCTGTTGTTATTTCCATTCCTTCCCCTTCTCCTATTTCTTCGGTTTTTGTTTTTGTTTTGATTTCCCTGACTTGAGGGTTTCTGCTGTGGATGCTTATTTTGTGATTTTATGGTGACTGGTGCGAAGGTTTCAGAAGCTGGTTTTCTAGATGTTGTTGGTACCGGTTCTGGGATACTCCTAGCTGGTCTTTGTGATGTAAGTTGATCAGATCCGCCTGATCGTTCACCTGCTTTTGATGTTGGTGGAGCATTCCTTTGTTGTCCAGCAGGATTTCGTGAATTCCTTTGTTGTCCAGCAGGATTTCGTGAATTCCTTTGTTGTTCACCTGATGGTCTGTTTTGATTTCGGTTGTTGTCGTTCATTGATTTAGCTTTCCACTTCTCGATTATTTGTTTCCTGATGTTGCATTCTTGTGAGATTGCTGTATGTTTCTCGCCGCAGAAGTGACACTTTAGTTTTTCGATTGGGACCTTGTTGGTTTCAATCGAAATGTAAGGACAGGTTTTTGAATCATGCTGTTCAGAGCATCTGAAACAGATTAGTGGTTTGTTACAACCACGTTGTCCATGACCAAACTGCAAACATTTCGAACAGAAAGAAGGTCCGTTACGCCTGTTGTTGTATTTAGCCCATTTTACTTTGAAGCCGTAGACACAGTTAACCTTTCGAAGGTTTTCCAAAATGTTACCTTCCTGTACTTTATTAAAATACAGAAGGTAGTTCTGGTCGTCGTCGTTTTCGTGTCTCCTTTGTTTCATTGTCATTTTGACAATTTTAACTGGTGATATGTTTTCCGTTTTCAACTCCTTTTCCAAGTCTACGATCTCCATCATTGGAAGTCCGTAGAGCACGAATTTCATCTGTGGTTCCTGGTTTGCATAGGTGTGAAAGTGGTGTTGTTTTTCTCTGAGGAGTTTGATGAATCTGTCGTAGTCGTCCCAACTCTCCGTTGATACAACTTTTGTTTTGAGTTTATCCTTTTTGACGTTGATCATAAAACTCCTGGGTTGGTTGTTGATCTGGTTCATCAACCTTCTGATCTCCTGTCCTCCACCACTAGTTATATGGATCGGTGGTGGTTTTGGTTTCTGCTGTGATGTTAGGTTGTTGTCTTTCGATGATGATGATATTTCACTTTGTTTTGGTTGTTCTGGTGCATTGCTGTTATCTCCGCTGAAGTTGAAAAATCTGTCATCGTACAGATTCATCCTGGCATTTGAGAAGTCAAATTGTTTTTTGTTGTCATCTTTCTTTTTGCTAGCACTAGATATCTTTTTGGCTGGCGCACTGAAGATTTCAAGTTGGCTGCGACGTTTTTCTGCCCTTAATGGTTGGACGAATTGATCCATTGTTGTCTGTTTTGTTTTGAGATTTTCCATCTCAATGTCATGTTGCTTTTCGTTGTTTATATCCTCGGTGATGAGAGTTGTCACGGGTGCTGAATCTTGTTGTTGAGATTCAGGTTGTTTTTCCGAAAGTTTTTGGTTACTTTCCTCGTTGTTGAGATTTGTTGTTGTTTCTACCATTTTGCCGAACAAGTCAAAACACGTCTGAACAAGTTGAACTGAGATTCGAAACTTTAATCTCTGTTGTTGTTATCTGGAGCTTTTGAGAATTTTGAATTAATTGCGGAGCGAATCAAAAACACGTCTGTTCCCTTTGACGGACCGATGTGAACTGCAGGTGATTCATGTATACTTAACAATTTTAGATGAAATGAAAATTTTCATTTACAATGGAATGAAAATTATCAAGAGAAAAAGTGTCGGGTGAGGATGATATGGAAGGGAAAAAGTTAAATTTATTATTTGCTGTATCGCACAAATAAACACCATAGACAGACGAAAATTCTTATCTTAGAAAATGGGAAGCGAATTTTTGTGGCTTCTTCATTTAATATTTACGGGGTTATATAATTTTGAATTATTGTTTTTGGTGAACATTGAAACTAATAGGATATTAAGTTGAAAAAAAGCTAAGCATGGTTTTTGTTTTGGGTTAGACCAAATAGCTCATGTAAGCAACGATGCAAAAGTGCTGGGAATTAGTAACTAGTAGATGTTATCTAAAGACAAATCCAGCTTGAGACAAACTCTAAATGCGGTAATTGGCGCTCGCGCGCCTTCGTCAAGAAAGTAAGTAAGCAAGTTAGTTTGTATTACATTCTACATGCCGAGTTCGTAGGTGTTAGATTGTGAATCGAGTCAATTCTAGCGTCCTTATCAACACAACCAATCCAGGACATTTTCGGTCTGCCACCCTTCACCCAGTATTAAAATGGGCCTTTCATGTATCCATTCCAATATTCCGACACAGAACTCTAGGTCAGCAGACGAGCATTTAGTGGTAACAGGAGATACCGGTAGAAGGTACGCATATGACACTTGGTCAAATTATTATACCCCTGGTTCTAGCTTTGTTTAATCATCATCATCATCTCAAAAATCCCCAAACCTAACAAGACACACGATCTAGTAACATATCCAAACAATGCAAAAGTAAGCATAAAGTTATAATAATAACAATAATAATGGGGTAATAATACAAAACTTTTGCTTTATCATCATCATCATCGTCAACATTATCAAGCATACAGGAGGATTTGTGGAACATTGTAAGTTTACACGAGAATGAAAAATTGTTATTTACTCTAAAATCACCTGCCTTTCTATCGCTCTCGTTTTATTTTTTTTTGTCTAAAGTCTCGTTTACATTTTAAAACCAGCAATTTATGTGCGTTGTCGTGCACACTATGAGATGATGATGACGATGATGTTAAGCTCCTATAGAGAGAGACAATTTACGCTGTGTGTTTTTGCTAGCATAGGCAATTATGCAAAGTAAGTCGATTTTTAAAAATAAACATTTACAGTAAAAAAGAGGAGCAAAGTATGAAATTCAATTTTGTGTAAGGTGTTGGAAGGTAAATGAGATGCAATGTTTGGAGTTGAACGAACTTTTGTTGCTTTTTGCGGTTAAAGTATTTTAGGGAGGAGAACTCAGACAAAATAAAGTTGAATTAATGTTGACAAAGTTTACATTTTAATAAGTAAAATTGAAATAGTTTTGTAATTGTGAGTTGAAAGGCTTGTAGGGATTACAATTAAGTAAATTGTTGATTTTTTGATGAAGATGTAAATCACAAACTTTTGAGTCTACACAACAAAGTTTGATTGCTATTTGCTATTGCAGCTTTGATCGTGTCAACTTGGAGCTGTCAATTGTCACTAACATGTATTGTATATTTAGTTTCGATTTAGTCATTTCCGAATCCCTTTTCGCAGTTACTTTTAGAAGCTTAGAACAGTGGTGGGCAACCTGTGGGTCACCAAATTTTTTTAGAAATTCCATGAACCGCATGCCGTTTTTCTGCTTCGATCGAGGCTTATTACGATGAAGTGCCACAAAAAATAAGAGGTTGTCCACTCCTGCCTTTGAAGCTTGTGTGAGAAAGTTAATTAAAATTTCATTTAGTAAATTCTATCACTTCCCATTCCATTTTGTATTTGCGCTCCATTTCTTTTTTCTTTTCTCTGTGTCCGTTCGCTTTTAAAACTATAGTTACATTTTCATTACTTTTTTTTTCGTGTAATTATTTTCATTTAATTCCTCCACGCTTCCATTCGCTTACAAAGTGTGATGTTTAATTGAAAAAATTCCGTATGTTAATTAAAATGCCAGACAACTGCAGCTGGAGTTAAATTGAATAAATAGTTTAAAATATTCAAATTCAGAGTAAGTCAGTCGACGCTATTAACCCAGAATTGCTTGGCTTTGTCATTTTTCACGGATCATATAATTAATTTTTCTTTCAGCCACAAAATTAATTTACGTATCAGAATACTGGAGGAAATGAATGAAATAATTGGCAAAAAGACGCATCATCGTTTGTCACAGGATGGTTGCAGAAAATATTAAATATACTACATATACATTGTAAGAAATGAAAGCAAACAGAATAAAAAATTCAGTTGCCGACAAATTCCCGTTTTAATTTCATTATTAAATTAATATTTCATTTTATAAATCTCCGGAAAATGCAGTTCTCTCTCATTCTGTACTTCTTCTTCATCTATGTGTTCATAATTTAATAATTTTTCTCTCTTTTTAGGTTGTCCGGAAGGCACACGACGATATAATGGCAACAAATCCGGCCCTAGGCCAGTGTGACTCTGGCGTTAGACAAGATTTGATGAAATACAGTCTTAGGCCAGAGTCCAGTCAGTTTATTAGGGCCTATTTCAACGCCCGGGCTCTTTTTATTGTATTGGGATTGTAATTTGGACATGTGGTTCTAATGGTGGGCAGTTATGGAATTTTTTGAGTTTTCGGATTTAGGTACGGTAATGGGTGGTTACTTGGAAAGACTCTCTTGGAAAGAAGATGCCGATAGACAGTATTGTATTTGTTGTTGGAAATTGGCAGGTGGACTGATTAGCGATAGAGCCAAATTTAGGGGTCATTTGAGGAAGGCTAGGATCACTATTGATCTGTATGGCCAGCGAATTTAGCAAATTAGTACTGGCTGATTACAAAAAAATATGTACATTGACATTTGCAAACTTACTGTGAATTCTGAATGATTTTTGTATCTAATTTGAGCTTCAACATATTGAATTAATTCAGGATGTAACCAAGCCAACAATAAAATGCGTCCACTCCATTCAACTCACGAATATTCCTCCCCAAACTTCCCCTGGATTCAAAATAAATGAATGAAATGAAAGAGTCTCAATGGAATATGAGATAATGAAATTACTTTGGATATCCAGCATGAATATTCGTCTTCTGTGTTTGATATCATTCCTCTGCTCATTTTTGTCTTCAATCTTAATTTCTATTTTTTTTTTACTCATAAAAATTGATTATAAATTACATTTGAAATTTTCGTACGCTACTATGATGTACAGAATTATACTGATTGCGATTGTCAGTTGGTTTTTTTGCGATCTAATTGTAGAAATCATTAAGGTTCACGAAGGCATCTTGTTGTGCGACAAAAAATATCATCAAGCAACGGCAACGACACGACAAAAATAAAAATGAGAATATGAAAAAAATCTTCATCTACTTTTAATGAGATGGCATCGCATCGTGCACGCATCAGGGGATCTCAAGAATGTTGATGATGGACTAAACTTTAATTTTTATGTCATTTTCTTTTTTGACTTCCTTCTTCCCTTTTCCTGCTCGCCACCGGAGTGAAAATTGCATGTCGAGATCAAATAAATGAAAATTCCGAAGGGAAATTTTTTGAAATTTTGAAACTTAGCAAGGAACATTGTACATTTATCTGCCGTCGCCCTCAAAGACGACTTCCTTTTTTCACTTAATTTTCAACATTTTTCTCCTGCCTATCTTTAACACTGCTGCCATCCGACGATGACGATGCAGACGTGACAGGAAAGAGGAAACAATAAAGATGGTTATCACATCACAATGTCTTTTTCTCTAGCTCATACGGCATTATTATTATGTGATACTAGTAGTTTAACTACGTTAACTACGTTAGGAATGTGCGAGGTACAGCTTTGTGAATTGTTGTAGTATTTGTAAAATGAGAGTTCTTA
The DNA here is from genome assembly GCF_022539635.2 of Chironomus tepperi. Classification (NCBI taxonomy): domain Eukaryota; kingdom Metazoa; phylum Arthropoda; class Insecta; order Diptera; family Chironomidae; genus Chironomus; species Chironomus tepperi. The sequence continues at coordinate 36,100 of NW_027226455.1, forward strand.
GTATTTTGTTGTGACTTTATTTGTAAGATAAACCTTATTATACATAGGAATGTACTGAATTGAGAATTAAAGAGTCTCGATGGTGAGCACGAATAGCACTAGTCTGTCAGTCACTCCAAAATGTGATACCAGACTGGTGTGACTCTGATATTGTGCCAGATTTAAACCGATTTGTGCTTTTCAGGCCAGTTATTTGACTTATATGACTGAGTACACTCAATTTTGTGACCATACTCATGACCATGTTCCTTGTCAGTTTAGGTAAAACCAGACAAACGCTGTAAATTTCTCTGTAAAAAAATTATAAAACCAAAAGTTGACACAACCTTTTCAGTTTTACATTTTTTTTCGCCGGCTCTTAATTTTCATAAAACATTTGTATATCAAGTAGGCAGCTGAGGACATAAAGGCATGCACGGAAAATAGAGAGAGAGAAAAAATCTCTCATAAATCATGATATCATCATTTTAATTATATTTTTTTCTCTCCATCGTGTGCTTATCATCGCTTTATATCTTCCTTGTATCTTTCATGTTACATAACGTGTTACATGTTTTGGTGTTTTGAGTATTTAAAAAGTACTTTTATCTATTGTGTTACAGCGAATTGGCTAAAGTCACTGAATAGAGATTTTTTTGCATTTGAAATTCCGAGTAGCAAATTTTTTCTCTCTTATCACAGAATTCCATTCAATTCAGCTGCAGAAGTGAGTACAAAAAATGTATTCTCAGAATAAATGTGTTGTTTTTTGGAACGCAAAACTTTTGTGCGAGCGTGTTTCTCTAAAAAATTTGAAATAATTGGTTGAACACAAAGATATGAGCATATAAACACAGCGATAGTGTAAGAATGTAAAGTTAAAGCGGTTGCTTGGTTAACGTGATGAACAGAGTTGGCAAAAGCTAAGGTTTGGTGGTTACCAGTCAACCACGGTGGAAGGTGGCGATCTGCGGAATCTGAACAGACTTTGGTAGTTAATTAGAGTTGCTAAAAGATGGGTTTGGCTGCTTACAAATGTTGCTCACCAGGACAAAAGGTGGCAACCTGATATCCGAGCCACCTGCTAAACCCTTTATATGACGAGCTTCGAACGATTATTCCTCACTGCATGCCAACTCTGGCGCTAAAAAAAATTCAAAATTTGCTGTTCAGCGATAGCAGGCACCATAATAACATGCTTAACAATTTATTTCCATACACGACAGCAAATTTCAATTTAAATTTTTTTAATTTTTCTGCTTTTCAGCTCCTTGATGCTTGACTTTTGTGAATATGCAAATGTTGGTTCGGTGTTATAACATGAATATTATTTTTTTATTATCCTTACAACTTCTGCTTTGTATAACTGTTGCATAAATCACATTTTACATGTAAAGGAGTAAGTCATTATGCATGTTATGTAAGATGAAAAAATAAGTATAATTTTCATAGAATTATAAAGAATCTCAAACTATTTCCACCCATACACGCTTTACATGTGCGAATGTCGAAAAATATCTGAAAAACCACCTCACATTTTTATTATAATGGAAAACTTTTCGCATCAAAGCTCCAGCATATATGTTTCAGCATTAAAAATGAGGAACTTTTTACCTCTTTTACAAATTTCAGCGGGATTTTTTGATGAAGGAAATTTGTTTAAGGTTCAATCAATTTGAGTTTGAGTATTTTGTATCTATATGAGTGTATGTGAGTGTCTTGAAGAAGATAAAGTCTTACTATGAAGCTGAACAAGTTCATACGTATTCATGGTATCCCTTGTTACCACTAAATGCATAGGTCGGGTTCTGTGACAGGACATGTATTTGATAGAATAGATTAAAAGTCTATCCAAACCCTGCCTGAAGAGTTTCAGCCCCCCCAGTCATGATCTAAACATGTACCAAGTCAGCAACATAATGAAAACAGGACTAGACTAACATGGACGACCCAACGAAAACTACAACATAAGTGTCAGAATTACGGAAGTCAATGTCCTTACAGAACCTTACAGAAAACTGCGCTCCTAAAAGCCATCCATTAAAAATCCTCTCAACCAATTCTGCTCTCTTTTCACTTTGACAATTTTAATGAAGAATCTTTCTCATATAAAAATTACATGCATATCCACATAATGAATGAATGAGTTTTGTTGGTTTGATATGCATAAATGTATGCTGTATATGGAAAGGAAGCAATGGAAAATAAAAATGTTGATGATAATAATGGATATGGAGAGCATAAACGTATATATATGGAAATCATCATGATGATGAGAATACTTATTAAATGTAATTAAATTTTGATGATGATGCAAAAGTGGGTGTGGATGTGCTAGATTCATAAAATATATTTTTTTAAAGAGTTTCTCACGTTTTTACATTGAATTTAAGCTTAAAATATTTCATGACCCATTATTTACGGCATTTGACAGTCGGGGTAATAAACCGATAATTTTTAAGCAGTAGCTGACTCTTTTTTATGCAGTTTAATTCATGTATTGATTTTAAACACGAAAGCTTTCACAATTGTCGTAAAAAAATAGTTCCAGACGGGGAAATAACTTTTAAATTACCATAGAAAACACCACAACAATTCAAACTTTATTATAGGAACCTACATAGAATAGTCCATTTAGCCAATAAAAAATCAATCTTATGCCGCTCGAGTCACGATTTACGGCTCCATTGTTGTCATGTCTATCCACATTTTTTAGTTCATCCCACAAGTATTTTTTTGTTTTGTGAATGCAATTAGGTGCAGTGAATGACAGTTTTAGCTATTTTTTTTAAGTGCACAAACATTTTTTCCGCATTCGGAAAAACAAATAAAATTGGGACAATAAGAAATAAAGGAGAGTGGAAATTGGATGGAGATTTTTATGGCGTCAGGTGTTTTTTTAATATCTGGAATCGCTTTATATTCGAGCTTATGATTACAGTTGAATGAACTAACTAGTATGTTTATTTATTGGTCAAAAATTACATAAGTATCTACATAAAGTCATTATATTAAGGCAGACTATTCTTTAACACATTCACATGTCTCTTCGCTCCTTACGAAACCATCTTGACATGCATCAACCGGATATAAAGGACACAAGCAATCACAGGCATCTAAATCAAATTCTTTACCTGGTGGACAGTCCAAAATCTCTTCACACTCACAAGCACAAGCTGGATCATCAAAATCGTAGCAATCAATTTCTTCAATACAATCACATAATGATGAGTCAAAGACTGAACCTGATGGACAACTTGTATTCATCATTTTGGGATCGCAAGTGCAATCACAAGTATCGTTATTAAAAATAAAGTTGGAATCGCATGGTTTATTTTGAATGCATCGACATTTACAGGCTTCTGGATCCCAAGAAAGATTATTTGGACATGGACCAGGTGGATCACAAGGTGGATGACGACATCTACAATTTGAGTGATCGAATCTGGATGGGAATGTACAATCACTGGGATTAAGAGGACAGAAGCAATGACAACTCTCTGAATCCATGATTAAATTATCTTGACAAGGTTCAGCAGATTTACAAGCATCACTTAAGCATTGACAGGTTTTTTCATCAATAAAGGTTCCTTTACTGCAATAAATTCCAGGACATTTTTCGGATGTTGAGTTAGACTTTACACATTCACAACCGTCTTCGTTGAGTTCATAGCCTTCGTAGCAATCAATGACTATTCTGTGACATGCACAGTTTTCAGTATCGAGAATATCACATGATCTACAAAATGGAAGCGAACAAGGAACTTGAGTTGATGTTTCTGTTGAACTTGGGGAACTGGATGATTCCTCCATTGATGAAGATGTTTCAGAGACTAGAGAATCCGATGAATATGGTATACATTCACAAGTACTTTCATCAATATACATTTCAGGACCGCAATTAAGACCATCACAAATTGGCATTGTCATGTTTGATTCCATGCATGTACATCCATCTGGACTGAGTTGAAATCCCCAATAGCAATCGACATATCTCATATGACATATACAGTTTTCAGTATCATAATAATCACACCATCGACAGTATGGTGGAGGGTTTGATCCACAAAGATCAGTTGATGACTGCATGACTGTAACTTCTTCTGTAGAGGATTCAGATTCTGGTGTAAAACCAATCCAATCACATGAACATCCATCTTCACTTAATTGGTAGCCTTTAGAACAATCAATAACAACTTTATGGCAGTCACAATTTTCAATGTCAAGTACATCGCACCACCTACAATAATCTGGTAAAACACATGCAGTTTCACTGGTAAAATTAGTTGATGAACTAGGTAATGGACTAGTTGATATACATTCGCAGCTGTTTTCATCAATGTAGGTATCAGGATCACAGTAAACTCCTGGACAGTTTGGAGATGCACAAATAGATCTGATACAGCTACATCCATCAGGACTTAGGTCATAGCCCCAAGCACAGTCAACATAAACTCTTTGACATGCACAATTTTCCAAGTCTATCATATCACACCATCGACATGACTCAATGTAACATGGCGGTGAGCTCTCGATAGAGGAAGATTGTGTGGAATTCTCAAATGGAATTTCAATGCAACCGCATCCATCATCACTTATTTGGAATCCTTCTGAGCACTCAATATTATATCTATGACATTCACAATTTTCGTAGTCGAAATAGTCACACCATCTACAGTCTTGAATAGAGCATCCAGATGGTTCACATTGACAATTTGAAGGATTAAAAACATAATTTTGTATGCACATAACATTCTCAATACACTGACATTGACAAGTTTCTGGATTCAAAACAGAATATTCTGGACAAGAAGCATCCATACAAGTATCTGGTGATGGAGAAACATATCCAGGAATTGGTTCACATGAGCATCCATCCTCACTGTTTTGGTAGCCAAACCAGCAGTCAACGACAAC
>NW_027226456.1:0-42397 GCF_022539635.2 Chironomus tepperi
TTCAACTCACCTCATAGGCTACACGACAAACTTGCGAACTAAATGTACACACCAGAAAGTCACATTTGGACAATAAATCAATATCCAACATGATACCATTAAGTGACGAATCAGTATATCTTGTCGACACCGCAGCAACTTTAGCAATTTCCGGATCACCAATAACATCATAATGCGGATAATTCCGTCTAGCCTCATCAACAACTTTTGGATCATCACTAGCTATATAAACACGTCTTTTATCAATATGTTCAATCATCTCAAGCTGATCATAATAATCATCAACACCTTTCATGTATTCATCTAGACTATGGAATGATGCTTCCGTTCCGACTTTATCAGTACGTCGGACATGAACACCAACAATTGGTTTCTTAAATCCTAATTTATTTTACCATTTTCGAGCATCTCAAGTGTCTCGGGTTGTGGCTTAAGGATATACATCAACAGCTGTCCAATCCACCATGCAATTGGATCACCATGAAGTTTCGTGAGTCTTGGTGCTAAGTCAGCTGGTATGGCAAGTGGAAGGTATGATGGACGTGGATTTAATGAATCAATAATTGGCACTGTCATGACTTGGACATCCTGTTGTGGCCATGTACCTTGTGATCCTTTATCAGACTCAAGGCATGTCTCACTAATTGGCAGGTAAATCTCTTCCCAGCCACCTTTATGGTATCGCCATCCTTTTGACTTAAGAATTAATGTTCGTTCTGTTGCATATGCCATTATGAAGCAATAGACAATATGATGTAATTGGCATCCAAAGCCACAGCCTTTATTTATCTTACATACTAGTTTTCTTGCTGTCGAGCAATCGGAAGGATTTTGTAGGTAGTGAAGTCGCTTTTGGACGAGATCGCTGAGGGCTTTTGACTCTTTGTGACGGTACGCTTCGTAGCCGTCGGAACCTTTCATTGTTTCCAGGTCGGTTGTGAGGGATCTAAAAGTATAGAAATTGAAATATTATTAGACAACCTCAACATGGTGCAGTATCAAGTAAGAGTCAAGTCAGACAGTCAAGTCAGACAGTCAAGTCAGACAGTCAAGTCAGACAATCAAGTCGAGCTGAGTTCTTAAGAGCCAAGCTGAGCTCTTCTTGGGTCGAGCTGGGTAGGATCTTCTTCAGGTCGAGCTGAAATTAGATCCTCTTGGGTCGAGCTGAGCTCTTCTTCGGTCGAGCTTAGCTCTTCTTAGGTCGAGCTGAGTTCTTCTTTGGTTGAGCTGATTTGGATCTTCTTGGGTCGAGCTGAGCTTTTCTTGGATCGAGCTGAGCTCTTCTTGGTTCGAGAAATCCCTCAAAATTCAAAATTCTACGCTAGACGTCCATAACTTATCCCCCAAAATAAAATCAATAATTTACTAAACCATTCCATTTGTTTACCAAATCACATAAAGAAGAAAAAACTTTTCGACAGATTGACTGATTGTGTTCCTTCATGAAAATAAATTCATTCATTTACAATTTACGGACCAAAAATGTCTGTTGAATCATGTGAAGTCTGAGAGCATATAGCATGCGATATAAATAATTCAATAGTCACTAATTCATATTTATTAATGCATCAGACACTTTATGGTTCATTCATTAATATATGCGGTGGAATGAGCTCACATGTGCTTTTGAGATTTACAGACGAAGATTCACATGTGCTTAGTGAAATTTGATGGGAAATGGGAAAAATCAATTTTAATTAAATTATTTATGATTTTGTCTGTAATTTTATGATTTAATTGGATTAATGAAGATGTGAGAGCTCGTCCCAAGAAGAGCTCAGCTCGTCCCAAGAAGAGCTCAGCTCGTCCCAAGAAGAGCTCAGCTCGTCCCAAGAAGAGCTCAGCTCGTCCCAAGAAGAGCTCAGCTCGTCCCAAGAAGAGCTCAGCTCGTCCCAAGAAGAGCTCAGCTCGTCCCAAGAAGAGCTCAGCTCGTCCCAAGAAGAGCTTAGCTCGTCCCAAGAAGAGCTTAGCTCGTCCCAAGAAGAGCTTAGCTCGTCCCAAGAAGAGCTTAGCTCGTCCCAAGAAGAGCTTAGCTCGTCCCAAGAAGAGCTCAGCTCGTCCCAAGAAGAGCTCAGCTCGTCCCAAGAAGAGCTCAGCTCGTTCCAAGAAGAGCTCAGCTTTACCCAAGAAGAACTCAACTCCAAAAACTAAGAGCTCAGCGCGAACCAAGAAGAGTTCAGCTCGACCTAAGAAGAGTTCTGCTCGACCTAAGAAGAGCACGAACCAGAATATCCAATTAAGCTCGACCCAAAAGGATCTGATTGCAGCTCGACCGATGAATATCCAACTTCAGCTCGACCCAAGAAGATCCAATTCAGCTCGACCCAAAACTCAAAATACACCATAAATTGACACCTGACCGACCTTGCCTTTTCAATTTCCCCATCAAAAATTTTCCAAAAAAACAATAATTATCAAACCTTACAATCTCCATTCATTTCACACAGAACAAACATTGCATGACGAAACATATGTAAATCATCACCCAAAATATATACACACATCCAACCGGCGTCACACATACTCGACACTTGTATTATTGTTATTCCAATGAATGAAAAAAATTATCAGCGAAACCGGCAACAAATTAGCTTATTTTTTTGAGAGTCAGAGAGGTGTCCATTTAGGGGAGTAATTGCTACACATGTGCTTATTACATCCAGTAAAATGTCAAATTGGAACAAATACACAAAAAAATGTGAGAGAATTGACGATGATGATAATAGTTTATGCTTAAATTGACTGAATTAAGTATGAGATGCAAAACAATGAAGGTTTTTATTGGCAACAATAGATGCTGACTGCTGACTGAGGTCAACAAAACTCAGTGAATTGAAACAAAAGCAAGTGAACTTTTTTTTTAGAGAGTTTTAAAGCCAAATTTGCAATTCTAATGAAGATGAAGTTTTCTATGACTGAATTCTGGGAATGGATTAGATTAATATTGAAGCTGCAGACGTGTTTACTAAGTTTGAGAGTCAGGGGGTGTCTAGGGTGGTAGGAGGGGTCCTCTGTCATCCAGACGGAACAGATTGGGACAGATTGGGACAGATTGGGACAGATTGGGACAGATTGGGACAGATTGGGACAGATTGGGACAGAATTGGGACAGAATTGGGACAGAATTGGGACAGAATTGGGACAGATTGGGACAGATTGGGACAGATTGGGACAGATTGGGACAGATTGGGACAGATTGGGACAGATTGGGACAGATTGGGACAGATTGGGACAGATCGGGACAGATTGGGACAGATTGGGACAGATTGGGACAGATTGGGACAGATTGGGACAGATTGGGACAGATTGGGACAGATTGGAACAGATTGGGACAGATTGGGACAGATTGGGACAGATTGGGACAGATTGGGACAGATTGGGACAGATTGGGACAGATCGGGACAGATTGGGACAGATTGGGACAGATTGGGACAGATTGGGACAGATTGGGACAGATTGGGACAGATTGGGACAGATTGGGACAGATTGGGACAGATTGGGACAGATTGGGACAGATTGGGACAGATCGGGACAGATTGGGACAGATTGGGACAGATTGGGACAGATTGGGACAGATTGGGACAGATTGGGACAGATTGGGACAGATTGGGACAGATTGGGACAGATTGGGACAGATTGGGACAGATTGGGACAGATTGGGACAGATTGGGACAGATTGGGACAGATTGGGACAGATTGGGACAGATTGGGACAGATAAGGACACAAAGAGACAAAGAGACAAAGGACAAGATTGACAGAGGGCCATAAAGATTCAGAAACAGACTAACAGTCAATCAGTCAGACAGATCAGTCAAAACAGACTTTAAACAACAAAATAGCTTCTAATATCCAACCAAAACTACAAAATTCCCAGCAATGTTGTCCAATTCTTCAAAAAACATTCCCAACTAAACCAATATTGACATAATTCCAACACCAATCCAAACATAACGGCCTTACTTAGATAAGATTAATCTAATACTCCGTCCATTCTCCGAAAATAGCTTATCAGTTCGTAAATTAATTTCTAATCATTTTTATTCATATGATTTTACATCAATCGCCAGAACAAAACGTGTTCATGTTTATATAAATTGGCATTTAATGTCGTTCGTGACTGTGAGTGTTGACTTTGATGAAATAGATTGTTGGATTATTTATTTAGGAAGGATTTTTGGAGAGGATTGAGTGTTTGATTCTTATTGGGACTTATATGGAGTGTTTGGTTGGTTCTTGACAGAAAAGGCTGAGGGTTGGGCAACTCTGTGTCCATACATCTCTCAGTACCTCTATTTTCTGACCTTAATGATTAATGACTCTATTTTTTTTGTCACTTAATGCCTTAGCCCCTCTGTCCTTATCTGTCCCTGAGTGTCCATGCCTGTCCCTGTCTGTCTCTAACTATCCCTATCTGTCCCTATCTACCCTTTGTCTTTCTGGCCCTCTGTCCTTCAGCCTTTCTGTTCTTATATCCCTATATCCGTAGATCTGTCGTTCTGTTCTTAGGTTGTTTTGTTTCTCGGTCCCTCTGTCCGTCTGTCTCTGTATCTCAGTCGATTTGTTCCTCGGTTCCTCTATTCCACTGTTTTTTCAGCTCTTTGTCCTTTTGTCCTTCTATCTGTTTGTATCTACGTATCTCTGTTCTTTGGACTATTTGTCCCTCTGTCCCTATTCTTGTCCTCTGCGATTCTGTCCCTCTGTCATTCTGCTAATCTGTTTCTTTGTTCCCATATCCATCGGTTCCAACTGTTTTTCTGTCATTTCACTCCTAGGTTCCTCTGTTCTTCGGTCCGTTTGCACCTCAGTCTTTCTGTACCTCTGTTCCTATATTCATTGGTTCCACTATATCTCTGTCCTTCGGTCTCTTAGATAATCAATCTCTCTGTCCATCTACCCCAGAATCTAATCAAACCCCATAACTCACTAGAGATCACTCACTCATATCCACTGACTCGATAAACTCAACGACACTTATCTACACATGATCATCAATTCCACTTTTTCCAGTCAATTATTCACCCAAAAAACCTCATCATAACTCAACCGCAGCTAATCACTCCATACACAAAAATATAGTAAAATAAACAAGATGTTACCCCCCGCAGTTCATTGAATTTACCCATCATACACAACACCGTCCAAAAATCTCAAGTGAGACTCTATTTTAAGCCTACATCTCGAGTCATTCACACTGATCCACAAAAAAAAAAAAAAAATATTGAGAACAAGCCAGACACACCAGACTAAAAATATATATGTCCATGTCGTCACTGCTTCTAAACTTTTTTTCACTTGTCTAAATAACTGTCGTGGCCAAAACCTCACCTTATATGCTCCCTCGCCAGTTCCATAAAATTCTTCATTTGCTTTATCGACTGCTGCATCTCAAACTCATTCCTCATTGATTTTTCAATTTTTGTCAGCTCCGAGCCCATATAGTTCCACAATTCCCCAACATTTGTCGTGACACGTCGCCTAAGATGCTCATACTCATGGGATGGAACTCCATTCGATGACTGTCCAGCACCTGATGATGTTGCATCTTGAAATTTCGAACTGATCCGCTTAAGAAGTTCAGATTTTGCGTCTGGACTTGCAACATCATTAACATATTCATCCAGTAATCTCCTCAGCTCATTATCAATTGATTTTGACTTTTCAAGATACAGCAGTGCCTGATTAAGACGCTCTATCTCATCCGTCTCTTTATTGCGTGATGTTGGATTTAATTTAATTAAAAAAAAGTAAATTAATAGACCCCAAATGCATATAAAGATGAGAATTTGACGGGAAAATGACATAGTTGGGTGTCACGGACTTGCTTGACTTGTTGCAGCACAGATTAATAATAAAAAAACTTAAAATTTTAATTTTTTACTTGAAAATAATAAAAAAAGTACTTTTTCACTTTGGTCTAACGATCTCATTTAATCGGAATTGAATATGATGTATTTATTGTGGATATGAAAGAAAAAATTTGTCTCTTTTTTTTTCGTGATGTGTTGTTGAGGGGATGGAAAGTACGATGATTGTTTATGTTTTTTTTTGAATGCGAATTTCAATGCGGCAGTTGGTCCCCTTGGGTGTGCGTTCAGTGTTGGATTTTATTTTTCAATTTTTGTTTCAGATTCCAGTTTGCTATGATTGGTTTTATGAATTTTATGAATTTCAGTTTGATTATTTGGTGTACAACCGTAGGGCAAGGGTCAGACACTCCAATGGTATCTACTGTACTATCATATAAATTGAACAAGTACAGTAAGTACAGGACTGTACTTTTTGAGTGTCTGACCCTTGCCATAAAGAAGGAAGCAGAGCCACAACACAAGAAACAAGGGGAAGTAGATGTTTTGGTCAGGAACAGACACATGTTTAACAGCTTTATTGACGTCATATGATTCATAACAGATCTTTCTTACTTACTTCGCTGGTCATTGAGATCAATTGTGATCCATGACCTCTCATAGTAGATCAATAGGAACTGATCATCAATTGATTTGACGTGGTTCCCCGAATAGCACAGCGTTGCCGTCACGTTGACGCTACGTCGAAAAAAGTGCGGCGCGACGTGCATTTAACGTAGCTGAGCCATGACGTCTACCTAAAGACGGATTTCGTCTTTTTTGCCGCCTTGTGCTATTCGGGTTCCTTACTAGTATTTAATATATTATTACAGTGATGGACAACCTTTTATTTTTTGCTGTACAGCTTGATGTTAAGCCTCAAGAAAAAGGGTTAATAATTTTCCAAAAATTTTTTTGGTACCGCGACACAAAAATTGTCCATCACTGCTCAAATTAATCTACATAACTGGACATCTGTTATCACCTGAACGTTCCGGATCATTATTCTCATCACTTTCATTTAAAGCAGGATTTTGATAGTTATTTGGATTAAATCCATCAAAAATGGTCTTTACTTGAGGTATACGAGTCAAGTATTCCATACAGTATTCCAAATATGAAGGCTTATCTTGAGTATGATGCAAGCGACTGTTCAGCACTTCTATATCTTTCTTATGTTTTCTTATTTTATCCTCAATTGCTTTTCTTGTTGCTTCTTCTTCTAATTTTTGCTTTTTTTCCTTTTCCAATTTATTGTCTTGCCTTTTATATTCATCCTCAAATTTATGTTCAGTTCCAACATGCGTCCTGTAGTATTTAAAGATGTAATCAATTTGTAATTGCAATTTTCCTTCAAATTCCTTCTGAAGATCATCATTTTTCATGTACTTGTCAGGCTTAAACATCTTTAATGCTTCACGTCTGCATTCACTATGTTTCTGTATCATTTGAGTACCGACCAGTAAGTCCTTATTACGATACATGCTTGTTATGTAGTAATCAACACACTTATTGTATAAATTACTGTAACAGCTATAAAGTGTGAAATGGAAAATGTCTGCTGGATCTGACAGCTTATCTTGCAAACAATCCATTAAGAAATTGATATTAAAGCTTCTCATTTCACCGACTGTGACTACTTTGGACATAATCTTTTTAATTGGTAAATTGGAAGGCATTAAAATGTCCTCAATTGCTTTTTTAAGCTCTGATTTAAAGATGTCGTCCATATCTGATAGACGTCCATCATATGCCTTTGGCCGGGCGACATGCTTACCTGGATGTGGCAGTAAATAGCAATTTATATGCTCAAATGCATCCTTGATTGTTTTACGAACTGACTGGATTTCAAGGTTTTGAGGATTCTTTACGGTAAGAACCTGTTTTAGGTATTCTAGACCTCCTTTAGGTCCACTCCCATCTTCATCAACTTCACTCCAATCTCGAACTAAAAAGATAAGCTTTTGGAATGGCTTGACATTATCTTTTTGTGCATCCATAACAGCTGCATTCTTAGAAAATTCAGCAATAAATTGCAAATATTGAAGTTGATCTACTTGTATCCGATTTGATACATTAAGTACTAAAGTTGATGACATTAAAGTCGCAAGTGTAAAAATCCTTGAATTATCAGCTTGAGTTGAGTCATTGTCAAATAATCCTTGCGTGTCCATCACAAAAATAGCAATTTTCTCACCAGTTCTATCGATTGTATGCAGGAAGACATCACTCCAAAATAATATTCCAGTCGTGTCACGTTTTGAGCCTGCTCGCCATGAGAATCCAGTCAATGGCTCATCAGGTTCACCCATCCAATTGTTATTGACCTCAAAAATGAATTGAGTCTCTTTGGATGGATTGTTTATGGACGAAAACTACAAATTAGAGTCAAAAAAAATTGTCAAATTTAAGGCTCAAATGCTGTTCAGCAGTAACTTACATTTGCGTACAAGAATCGCAAGCAATAATTGAGAAAGAAACTTTTTCCACCACGAAAAGCTCCAATCATTGATAAAATTACAACTTTACGGTCTTGAATATCGGCATGGCTGAATATTCGATCAAGTTCTTCAAAATCCACAACAACTTTATTGTCATTATTTAAATTTAAAACTGTTTTTGGACTTCCAAATTGATGATTTCCAGACATTTTTAATTATTTTTAAATTCACAATCGTGTCAAAGCTTCTTTTTTTGCTTTTTTGATATTTTATTGTCCTAAACCGGTTCCAATAGACTTGGTCCATTTTCAATCTCATTTTTGGATGAGAAAATTCAAAATTTTGCCAATTTTAAGCAATTTTAATGAACAAATTTGACAAAAAATGATGAAAAATTGCCAGAAATTGTCAGAATTTTGAGACTAAGCTTGACATGTGCAGCATAAAGTTCAAGAAATAGTCAAATTAACAGCAGATAACTTATGTTATGCTTGACTTCATATTAGACTAGAAAAATCATTGGAATTAGAAACATTAAGTGCCATAACTTGGATATGACGAAGATTAGACGGAAGTCAGCCGTAAATTCAGCTTTAGAGGACGTCCAAGGGAATTATCATGGATATTGTGCATTAGAATGTTCCAGTAATATTACAGAATGACACAGGCTCTTGTTATTGTCTGTTATCTTTAGTATCTTTAGTACATGTTATACGTCAGATAAGCTTAGGTGTTATACTTCCTTCCAAAATTAGTCTACGTACTAATTACTCTGCTAATTATTTGTGAAGTTAAAAGACATAAAATGGCACAAAATTTAATTCATCCAGTTGGAAGTCCAGTTAGTATTTTGACATTTTCTGATGATAATCAAGTCATCATTAATAATGACAAGCTTAATGAGATTTTTGATCATGAAGACATTCAAGATCGTAAAGTTGTGATTCTGTCATTAATTGGAGCATTTCGTGGTGGAAAAGCTTCTTTTTGGACTACTGCTTGCGGTTCCTGTATGCTAATGTGAGTATAATATTGGAATGACTTTAATGGCAGGCAGACTGACTTGTGCTTACTTTCTATTAGTTTCCATCAATAAAAAATCCAACAAAATCTAATCAATTAATCTTCGAAAAAGATGATAACTGGATGGGTGCAGGCAATGAGTCATTGACTGGATTCTCATGGCGATCAGGCTCAAGACGTGAAACAACTGGCATTATCATGTGGAATGATGTCTTCCTGCACACTCTAGACAAGACTGATGAAAAAATTGCAATTTTTGTGATGGATACGCAAGGCTTATTTGACAATGACTCACCATCTGCCAATAATTTGAAAATTTTTGCAATGGGAACTTTAATTTCATCGATTCCGATTTTCAACTTGATGAATCACATTCAAGAGGATCATTTGGAGTATTTACAGTTCGCAACTAAACTGGCTCAGCATACAGTCACGGTTAAAGAAACCATGTATGGCAAAATATTTCAAAACTTAATGTTTCTTGTACGCGACTGGAGTAATTCTGATGAATATCAATATGGCGTCAATGGCGGTAAAGAATATATTGAATACATCCTTAGACCAAGGTTAGAGAGAAGGGATGTGGTACAAACTATTATAGAGACAATTAATCAGTCATTTGATCAAGTTCGATGCTGTTTATTGCCTCATCCAGGACTAGGAGTTACAAATAACAGGAATTATGATGGAAATTGGTCTGCAATGGATGGCAACTTCAAGGATGAGATGAAGAACTTTATTGAATCCATTTTACTTCCTGATAATTTGATGACAAAGAAAATTAATGGAATGGATATAAATGTCATGACAATGAAGCAGTACATCCTTGCCTACTTCTTATTATTCCAATCAGGTGATTTTCCAGGTGCTTCGTCCATTTATCAGTTGACTGTTGAAAAGTTCATGAACGTTGTGATTGAAAAATGCATTAATGAGTACAGATTGACAATGTTTCGTAACATGGACTTGAAGCTTAGCAATATCCATGAAAGTTGTAAGGCAAGAGCACTTATAATGTTTGATGCTGAAAGGCAAATGGGAAGTGATGAGTTTATCAGGAAGTCCCGAAATTTGTTGGAACAAAAAATGAATGAAATTTTCGAAGATTTTGAGAAAATAACCGAAGATGACAGGAAGAAATTGCAAGCTGCTTTGGACAAGGAACAGGAAATAATCTTAGAAGCTGAAAGAGCCAAGAAAGAACTTGAAGATGCACTGATTAAGATTGAGGAAGAAAAGATGAATAACAAGATAAATGCTGAAGATTATAACAGGAAGAAGCAAATGTACGAAGATCGTATAAAGCTTAAAGACGAACAGATTCAGGATGGAATCCAAAAGAAGCAAGAATACGAAGAATTCAGAAGAACATTAATTCCCCTTGCAGCAGCTGCTACAATCACTGCAACAGCAATTGGACTTATCATTACTACTGGACAACAAGTGGATGTTGTAGGAACTGTTATGAATGAAGTAACTGATGTTGGAAATGTAATTGCTGCAGGTGCTGAAATTGTTGAATATACAGGAACTGAAATTGTTGATGAAGTTGCAACAGCAACAAGTGTTGGTGTATTATCATTCCTTTCATCGTCACTTATTGGCACCGTTGGCTCCATTTTGTTGTTAACTGTTAGTGTAGCATATGCGTTTGCAAAAAATAGTTAAAATTATGATAGATTTGGCAGGATTCTAATGTGCAGGCACGTATTTGAACTTTGGGAGTTTGGATTCTCGAAGTTCTGGCAACTTTGAATATGACTAAATATTTAAGTGTTAAAAAGTAATAAAAACTGTTTAAAAAAATTGATTTAAAGGCCTTCCCCTATATAAATGATCCAGAAACTCTGATTCCAGCTTTCCAAGTCCTGAATATTAAAATAATTCAGGAAAATCACTGAAGTCAGTCTAAATTGATCCAAAAGCTGACACCCGACATACAAGACTCTACCATGCTGCCGGATTAAATTTTAATCCGATAGGAAGTTAGAGTCACGTAAGGTTGAGTCACGTAAGGTTGAGGTTATTTAAATCTTGCTGATTTAGAATTAAGGAATTGGGGAAGCCGAAGTTTGACTCCAAATTTGACCAAATGTCAAGTACATATCTTCTCGTGGTAATCTCTAAATAAAAAAAACTGACTACCGATCAATGTGTCGGGATAAGTACGTTAAAGAATAAAGTAAAACCTTTCCAAATCGCCTTGTATGAATGGTGGCAGCTTCACAATTAGGCTAGGGATAGTGTGGCTTACAATCGACCATTTACGAAAGAAAGCAACTTAAGGTCATGCTATCCTTACTTTGCTGGCCGTAGAGATCAACTGTGATTCAAGGCCTCCTCAGTTGACGTCTAAAGCTGATTTCATCGGTGCCAATTGTCAATTCCAAATGTCAAAATGCCAAAAACAAATATTAAAGACAGATACTTTTTATTAATTTCCAAATATTACAAAAACTTTCTGGATAGCATCTGGATGTGCTATTGATGATACAAATCAATAGGTTCAATTTTCAATTGATAATTTTGAGAAATCAACTGATTCATTTTTATTCCTTTTCATCATCATAGTTGTTGCTTCAATTGCAACAGTTGCTTCTAGAGATGACTTTGAAGCAAGTCCTTTTGATGTAAAAAATTCCCTAACCATTTTAAATAACGATTCTTTAACTATTAGAAATGCTCCAGCAAATAAACCTACACCAATTAATGATTCTTCTATAACGGCCGCTATGGCAATAAATGGCAAGCCAAATATTAACATAGGTATAATAATTGCTGATATTTTAGCCAAAATTAATAATATATATCGATAATTCTTTTCCTCTATCGATTTTTGCTTTTCTTTTTGAATCTGTTCGTCTTTAAGCTTTAGATATTCTTCGTATATATCCTTCATCCTGTTGTAATCTTCAGCATTTATCTTATTGTTCATCTTTTCTTCCTCAATCTTAATCAGTGCATCTTCAAGTTCTTTCTTGACTTTTTCAGCTTCTAAGATTATTTCCTGTTCCTTATCCAAAGCAGCTTGTAATTTCTTCCTGTCATCTTCGGTTATCTTCTCAAAATCGTTGTAAATTTCATTGAGTTTGTTCCAACAAATTTCGGGACTTCCTTATGAACTCATCACTTCCCATTTTCCTTTCATCATCAAACATCATAAGTGCTCTTAGCTTACAGCTTTCATGGAAGATGTTACGGACCACGTCCATGTTACGAAACATTGTCAATCTATACTCATTAATGCATTTTTCAATCACAGCATTCATGAATTTTTCAACAGTCAACTCATAAATGGATGAAGCACCTGGAAAGTCACCTGTTTGGAATAATAAGAAGTAGGCAATGATGTACTGCTTCATTGCCATGACATTTATATCCATTCCATTAATTTTCTTTGTCACCAAATTATCAGGAAGTAAAATGGATTCAATAAAGTTCTTCATCTCATCCTTGAAGTTGCCATCCATTGCTGACCAATTTCCATCATAATTCCTGTTATTTGTAACTCCTAGTCCTGGATGAGGCAATAAGCAGCATCGAACTTGATCAAATGATTCTTTAATTGACTTTCCAATTGATTCCACTTGGTCGCTTCTACCTGTTCTTGGTCTAAGGATGTATTCAATATATTCTTGACCGCCATTGACGCCATGCTGATAATCATCAGGATTAATCCAGTCGCGTACAAGAAATGTCAAGTTTTGGAATGGCTTACCGTACATAGTGTCTCTATTCATGACTGTATGCTGAGTTAATTGAGTTGCAAACTGTAAATACTCCAAATGATCCTCTTGAATGTGATTCATCAAGTTGAAAATCGGAATCGATGAAATTAAAGTTCCCATTGCAAAAATTTTCAAATTATTGGCAGATGGTGAGTCATTGTCAAATAAGCCTTGCGTATCCATCACAAAAATTGCAATTTTTTCATCAGTCTTGTCTAAAGTGTGCAGGAAGACATCATTCCACATGATAATGCCAGTTGTTTCACGTCTTGAGCCTGATCGCCATGAGAATCCAGTCAATGACTCATTGCCTGCACCCATCCAGTTATCATCTTTTTCGAAGATTAATTGATTAGATTTTGTTGGATTTTTTTATTGATGGAAACTAATAGAAAGTAAGCACAAGTCAGTCTGCCTGCCATTAAAGTCATTCCAATATTATACTCACATTAGCATACAGGAACCGCAAGCAGTAGTCCAAAAAGAAGCTTTTTCCACCACGAAATGCTCCAATTAATGACAGAATCACAACTTTACGATCTTGAATGTCTTCATGATCAAAAATCTCATTAAGCTTGTCATTATTAATGATGACTTGATTATCATCAGAAAATGTCAAAATACTAACTGGACTTCCAACTGGATGAACTAATTTTGAGCCATTTTTTTGTCTTGTAACTTCACAAATTAATAGCAGATTAATGAACACGTAGACAATTTTGAAAGGAAGTATAACATTTAAGCTTATATGACATATAACAAGTACTAAAGATAACATTGAATAACAAGGGTTTGCGTCATTCAGTAAGATGAATCACCCACAGGCCAGAACGCCCTCGCAAATTTTTCCATTGCCACCGAAATGAAAATCACAGGTTTCCAAAAACACCACTTGTAAATGTATGCAATGGTTCTGGAATCATGTGTGTTTCAAATCACTAATTGAATTAGTCAACCATAAGGTCCTTTGTCTTGTCCAGCGTCTCTCAAAGATACATAATGCGTCTTCATCCGCTTGTGTTGAGTTCCAAGTTTCTGAACCATACAGCGCAATGACCCATAACAGAGTTGCGATGACAGGTACCTGTCATAAGTAGAGGTGACAGGTTCTGTCAAAAGATGGCCTGTGAAAGGTTACAACGTTGACAGCAGAAAAATTTCTGCCTGTCACAGGTCTGACCTGTCGCAGGTTACGCCTTAGTGATTTGAAACACACATGATTCCAGAACCATTGCATACATTTACAAGTGGTGTTTTTGGAAACCTGTGATTTTCATTTTCGGTGGCAATGGAAAAATTTGCGAGGGCGTTCTGGCCTGTGGGTGATTCATCTTACTGAATGACGCAAACCCTTGTTATTCAATGTTATCTTTAGTACTTGTTATATGTCATATAAGCTTAAATGTTATACTTCCTTTCAAAATTGTCTACGTGTTCATTAATCTGCTATTAATTTGTGAAGTTACAAGACAAAAAAAATGGCTCAAAAATTAATTCATCCAGTTGGAAGTCCAGTTAGTATTTTGACATTTTCTGATGATAATCAAGTCATCATTAATAATGACAAGCTTAATGAGATTTTTGATCATGAAGACATTCAAGATCGTAAAGTTGTGATTCTGTCATTAATTGGAGCATTTCGTGGTGGAAAGCTTCTTTTTGGACTACTGCTTGTGGTTCCTGTATGCTAATGTGAGTATAATATTGGAATGACTTTAATGGCAGGCAGACTGACTTGTGCTTACTTTCTATTAGTTTCATCAATAAAAAATCCAACAAAATCTAATCAATTAATCTTCGAAAAAGATGATAACTGGATGGGTGCAGGCAATGAGTCATTGACTGATTCTCATGGCGATCAGGCACAAGACGTGAAACAACTGGCATTATCATGTGGAATGATGTCTTCCTGCACACTCTAGACAAGACTGATGAAAAAATTGCAATTTTTGTGATGGATACGCAAGGCTTATTTGACAATGACTCACCATCTGCCAATAATTTGAAAATTTTTGCAATGGGAACTTTAATTTCATCGATTCCGATTTTCAACTTGATGAATCACATTCAAGAGGATCATTTGGAGTATTTACAGTTCGCAACTAAACTGGCTCAGCATACAGTCACGGTTAAAGAAACCATGTATGGCAAAATATTTCAAAACTTAATGTTTCTTGTACGCGACTGGAGTAATTCTGATGAATATCAATATGGCGTCAATGGCGGTAAGAATATATTGAATACATCCTTAGACCAAGGTTAGAGAGAAGGGATGTGGTACAAACTATTATAGAGACAATTAATCAGTCATTTGATCAAGTTCGATGCTGTTTATTGCCTCATCCAGGACTAGGAGTTACAAATAACAGGAATTATGATGGAAATTGGTCAGCAATGGATGGCAACTTCAAGGATGAGATGAAGAACTTTATTGAATCCATTTTACTTCCTGATAATTTGGTGACAAAGAAAATTAATGGAATGGATATAAATGTCATGGCAATGAAGCAGTATATCATTGCCTACTTCTTATTATTCCAAACAGGTGACTTTCCAGGTGCTTCATCCATTTATGAGTTGACTGTTGAAAAATTCATGAATGCCGTGATTGAAAAATGCATTAATGAGTACAGATTGACAATGTTTCGTAACATGGACGTGGTCCGTAACATTTTCCATGAAAGCTGTAAGCTAAGAGCACTTATGATGTTTGATGATGAAAGGAAAATGGGAAGTGATGAGTTCATAAGGAAGTCCCGAAATTTGTTGGAACAAAAAAATGAATGAAATTTACAATGATTTTGAGAAAATAACCGAAGATGACAGGAAGAAATTACAAGCTGCTTTGGATAAGGAACAGGAAATAATCTTAGAAGCTGAAAAAGTCAAGAAAGAACTTGAAGATGCACTGATTAAGATTGAGGAAGAAAAGATGAACAATAAGATAAATGCTGAAG
The DNA here is from genome assembly GCF_022539635.2 of Chironomus tepperi. NCBI lineage: Eukaryota > Metazoa > Arthropoda > Insecta > Diptera > Chironomidae > Chironomus > Chironomus tepperi. The sequence continues at coordinate 15,994 of NW_027226456.1, forward strand.
ATTACAACAGGATGAAGGATATATACGAAGAATATCTAAAGCTTAAAGACGAACAGATTCAAAAAGAAAAGCAAAAATCGATAGAGGAAAAGAATTATCGATATATATTATTAATTTTGGCTAAAATATCAGCAATTATTATACCTATGTTAATATTTGGCTTGCCATTTATTGCCATAGCGGCCGTTATAGAAGAATCATTAATTGGTGTAGGTTTATTTGCTGGAGCATTTCTAATAGTTAAAGAATCGTTATTTAAAATGGTTAGGGAATTTTTTACATCAAAAGGACTTGCTTCAAAGTCATCTCTAGAAGCAACTGTTGCAATTGAAGCAACAACTATGATGATGAAAAGGAATAAAAATGAATCAGTTGATTTCTCAAAATTATCAATTGAAAATTGAACCTATTGATTTGTATCATCAATAGCACATCCAGACGCTATCCAGAAAGTTTTTGTAATATTTGGAAATTAATAAAAAGTATCTGTCTTTAATATTTGTTTTTGGCATTTTGACATTTGGAATTGACAATTGGCACCGATGAAATCAGCTTTAGACGTCAACTGAGGGAGGCCTTGAATCACAGTTGATCTCTGCGGTTAGCAAAGTAAGTAAGTAAGTTTGCTCCGGCTTGGAACCTATGTTGATACAAAATTCTTTAGTGGATAACAAACGTTATACTTGTTCATATATTTCCGTTGACTTGTTTGTGCAAATTGCAATAAAATATTTTCCTAAACGCACTCAAATGTTATACTTTATTGCCTTAAAGGACGCTTTTAATAGTTTGTGTCCATTTGTGACTACATAAGAAGTTGTAGTTGAGTTTTAGTGGAAATTAATAAAAATTATTCATTTTATTCACAAAATTCATAAAATAGAACAAATTTGGGTTGGATATGAAGGATTGCTGTGAGGCTGAGGTACATATGGGTATATACATACCCGATCCCCAAACCCACACCTCACATAATCGAGCACCACTTCTTCTTAGGTTTTGATGCATTTGCAGCCCTTTCAGCTGCCAATCTCGCTTCCAATGCCTCACGATGTGCCTTTTGTGCATCACGTTCAGCCTCAATAGCACGAGCACGTTGATTTTCAGCCTCTAATCTAGCCTCAAGTAATGCCTTTTGTGTCTGAAACTGCTCTTCCTCAATCTTTTGCAGTTCCTTTGCTTTGTTGAGTTCGATGAGATTTATTTCAGCTTTATGCTTTGCTTCCTTTGCTTCCTCCTCGAGTCTGAGCTGTTCCTCATATAAAGCTTGCTGTTTTGCTTTTTGTTCCTTAATCTGCTCAAATGTGATCTTTTTTTGGTCTTTCCATTCGTTGTACAGCTTCTCCATCTGTTCCTCTAATTTAACTTTGAACTTCCTCTCATGCTCAATATTTCCCATTTTTTTCTCTTCCTTAAACATGATTAATGTCTTATTCTTACTCATTTCATGGACAATATGAAGATTCTCTTCCGTCAGCAAGTCATTACTAAGGAATATTGTCTGTTTATAGTGATCAATGCATTTTTCCAGCAAGATGCTCATCTGCTTCTCAATTGTTGACTCATAAATGCTTTGTGCTTGCGGAAGTGTGTCTGACTGGAATAATTGGAAGTACGAGTCAATGTATTCCTTCATTTCAGATCCTTTAAGGTCTTTTGAGTTGATTTTCTTAAGAATTACATTATTTGGAAGTAGCAAGTGCTCGATGACCTTTTGCAGCTCTTCCTTAAACTCTTCGTCCATTTTTGACCATCGACCGTCGTATGTTTTGACACGAGCTACTGTCTTGCCTGGATATGGAAGTAGACAGCAGTTGATTTGCTCGAAGGAACTTGATATAAATTGACGGACTGAGCGGAGTTCCGGTTTCTGGTCAGATTTGACTTTTAGGACATCCTTGAGGTAATGATCGCCTCCTTCCGTTCCAAACTCAAATTCATCAGGATTACTCCAATCTCTGATAAGGAACAATAAATTTTGGAATGGCTTTCCAGCTTGTCCTTGACTGTCGGCAGCAGCAAATCTCGCAAATTCTGTCGCAAACTGCAAATATTGTAGCTGATCTTCCTGAATAATTCCAACAAGATTCAGCACCTGAATCGATGATATTAAGGTACCAAGTGCAAAAATCCTTGAATTATCAGCCGGTGATGTCTCATTGTCAAATAAGCCTTGCGTATCCATCACAACAATTGCTATTTTTTCACCAGTCAATTCCAATGTATGCAGGAAGACATCACTCCACATGATGATCCCGGTTGTGTCACGTTTGGTACCTGAACGCCATGTGAATCCTCTAAGTGGCTCTTCGCCATTTCCCATCCAGTTCTGTTGGTTGTCGAGGGGGTTGTTGGGGTTGTTGATTGATGGATACTGTTGGGAATGAGAATGGGTTAAGTTTATGGATATTCTGGGGTGTATTGGGCTTGAGGGGGTCAAAATGATGGGTTGGGTGATGGTACGTCACCCTATTGATTTCATGGACCCTCCAGGGGCTCGAAACCTGCATTCCAGCCTAAATACATCCCCGGTAAGTGACCTTGAGCACTTAAGACACAAAATTGACCAAAAAATGACTCAAAATCAACCAAAAATCACCTCCATACCCTTCATCAACCTCCCATCACCCCATACCCAACACTATACTCACATTAGCATACAGGAAGCGCAAGCAATAATCCAAAAAGAAGCTCTTTCCACGTCTAAATGCTCCAATTATTGAAAATATTACAACTTTGCGGTTTTTGACTTCTTGATGGTCGAACATCTTCTCTAGTTCTGCTTTGTCAATTTGAACTTGCTTTGTGTCCGTAAATTTGAGGACATTAATTGGCTTTCCGTATGGATGATCGTGGGACATGTTTTGGTTGACTATTCTTGATAAGAATTGAGAAGTCTGGCTGAATTTATTAGCACTAATCACACTAAATAGTCTAATTAGAACTGATTAAAATTTAATTAAATTTTAGCTATTTTATATCAAATTTTAGTAGCCACAGAAAGCATGTTTATGTTCTAATGACTGAGGGGATTCTTCAAGCGGTTTTATAAAAGTGAATAACTAAATTAATTTTATATCAAACCACAGAGACAGTTATGCAAGTTATGATAAATAAGTATTATTTTGATTAGTTGAGTCAAAGGATGTGGAAGCTCAAAAATCAGTATTTAGCCCATCCACCCAACTCATCCACCCATCCACAAACAAACAGGTTGGCAGACAACTGAATTAATCGATCCAAAATCAGAACTCAGGATGACATGATGTGGAGCCGAACTTAAATTGACTTCAGGAATGTGTCAGAGTCAAGCAGACGTAATGCCAGATTTTGGATCGATACTAGCTCAGTAATACTCTAGCATGATGACGGGTTTGACTAAAATTCGACTTAAATCCGTAATCACACCATGTCATCCTGGGTCAAGTTTCTAGATCAATTAACCGACTTATGCTGTTCATTCATATTATTCCATCATCTAAATTAAGTCCACAAATCACAACTTGGTATCAAACCAATTACAAAATCAAGCCTATAGCATATCATCCGCTTAATTAAATATATCCCAGACAGATGCACACGCCTCTGAATTATTTACAATTAAGTCCACAATTTTTTGATTCCGATTTAAATTAATTCTGTATCACACAAAGATCGTGTGTGAAAATAAAAGTAATCAACAATGCATGATTCCCGACTTTCAATTCAGTTTCGATTCAGCGTTCGGGCTGTAAAAGCTGTAAAAAAAATGCAAAAAATAATTTTCCGTGCATTTATTTGTGTAATTTTAATGGCAAATTTGGCTGATTTGAGACATTTTGATGGCGAAATTAAGCTGCAAATTTTGAATTTAGACAAAAAGCTGCCATTGGACATAAATCCACAAATGGACATGAAAAATTCAACAAAAGAAATTTTTCAAAAATCAGAACGAAAATTTCTTGAAGAAATTTTAATAAATCACATCAATTCCGTCGCTGAGTCATCAAAGTTCTTCTGTACGAACTCAAAAGACGAGAATGACGACGCATTTTTGACGGTTATTAAGCGATGTGTGGTGCGGTTTCCTCATGGGTCGAGTTGCTGACTTGTTGGAGATTTCATGAATATTTTCCATATTGGAATGTGTTAAATTATGATAGATTATATCATGTGTGTGCCTTACTATGTAATTTAGTGTAGTTCAAATTATGAATCAATAAAGACTGTTAAATTTAGTGCTTAAATTGAATTTTGTGGCTTAATGTGAGGTTCTGGTGCCTTTATAGTTGATTTTCAAGATTCAGGTGCCTTCACTCGTGAGTTTTTGAGGTTCAGGTGTCTTTACACGACAATTCAAATATTCAGGTGTCTTCACAATTGAGTTTTGAGATTCAAGTGTCTTCGCATTGGATATTTTTGAGGTTCAGGTGTCTTCACACATTACATTATTTGGAGTTCAGGTGCAATCACATTAGAGTTTTTAGGTTCAGGTGCAATCACATTAGAGTTTTTGAGGTTCAGGTGCCTTCACATTGGAGCTTTTGAGGTTCAGATGCCTTCACATTAGAGATTTAAGGTTCAGGTGCCTTCACAATAGAATTTTGAGGTTAAAGTGCCTTCAGATTTGAGTTTTGAGGTTCAGGTGTCTTCACACTACAGTCCTGAAGTTCATGAGTCTTCCACAATGAGACAATGAGTATACCACAATGTTAATGTCAATGACACTTGATTCCATCATTATCAGTTAGTAAACAGACATTGTTCCTATATATAGCAGCTATAGACACTTGTGTGAGGAAATTAAAAATTGCAAAATTATGAAATTCTTATCAAGATCTTAAGTTGATTGCAATAGGATGTAATATAAGTGAAAAGTCATGCAAAGAGCATCAGTTAGCCTTGTGTGAAATTTCACAAAATTGAGGACATGATGGACATGCGCTGCTATTTATAGACTTAATATTAAATTTAAAATAAATAAAATAATTAAAAATATGTCATTTTGGGTCACAATTTCTTTGTCTCAAATGAAATTTTTATGGCTTTACACATTCACCGCATCTTCCATGACCTACGTCAACTGCGTCATCACGAGACACTCAAAATTCATAAATTGTGTAAGCTTTAAATGTGTTAAATGATTTTTGTGGACAATAAAATGGAAAAATGCCAAATTAATTTGCATATTGAAATTAAAAGGTGTTGTTGGAGATGAATGACTAATTGTGAAGGCACCTGAATGATTGAGCTGTAATGTGAAGACACCTGAATCTTAAAACTCTAGTGTGAAGGCACCTGAACCTCAATATTTTAGTCTGAAGGCACCTGAACCTCAAAACTGAATTGTAAAGGCACCTGAATCTTTGAATTGTCTTGTAAAGACACCTGAACATCAAAATTCTAGTGTGAAGGCACCTGAACCTCAAAACTCGAATGTAAAGACACCTGAACCTTTGAATTGTCGTGTAAAGCCACCTGAACCTCAAAAAAATCACGTTTCCATCGACTGACCGCAAACTATAAAATTTTTAAACAAAGAAATCATGTCCCATATATTTTCATACATACATCACTCAATGTCGCAGTGACACAGACCTTTAAAGTCTATACAGTATACTTAAAAAGGAATTTATTTATTGATAACCAGGCAGTCATAATATTACAAAAAATGTCTAAAAATTAACGATAATTGTCACATAAACATATTTAATAATTTGCTTCTCATCAGCCATAAACAGCCCCTCAAATTCCTCCTCAACGACAGTAAACAGCTTACCACTCACAACTGTCTCATTTAAAAATGTCTCAGCCTCAATTTTACCGCAACTTTCATCCTCAATTGCCAATCTCTTCATCACCTTATTACGCTCAAATAAATGATAATTTAGTCGAATTTCCAGCATGTTACGACTTAATGTTTCGTCATCGGGAATTGAGAGTAAAATTATGAGAAATATTAATGTGACAAAATTAAGTCGCATTTGATCACTAAGATGAGTCTATTGATACTGAGACTGAGACTGAGACTTTGACTATTTGAGTTTTTTTTTTTTTTTTGAGCGTGACACTTGATTGGAAGTCTTGTTGTTGTTGTTGTTTCTGTTTTGGTTGCGGCTAGACTTAATATTTTTGAATAATCTCTTTTTGTTGACATTTTTTATTTTTTGGTGTATATTTGATAAGGAACATTTTAGTGCTGATGTAATATTATTGAAACATTAAAAATATTCAACTGAATGCTTGATAGTAGCTCGACTTACTTGAGTGTAGCTCGATCCACTTTAATGTAGCTCGACTTACTTGATTGTAGCTCGACTTACTTGAACGTAGCTCGACTCACTTGAACGTAGCTCAACCCACTTGAATGTAGCTCGACTTACTTGATCATAGCTCGACTTACTTGAATGAAGCTTGACTTACTTGAAAGTAGCTCGACTAATTGAACGTAGCTCGACTTACTTGAACGTAGCTCGACCCACTTGATTGTAGCTTGACCCAATTGATCGTGCAGCTCACCAAGAGAAGCTCGAAGCATAGATTTTAGTGTATAAAGTGTAAAAACAGCAACTAGAAGTATGGGACCGTTCATAAATGATGTAACAACTAAGGAGAAAGAGGAAAGCTTTACAATTTTGCTTTAGAGTCCAAATTTTGATTTATGACTTTGCAAAGCTCTAAAAATGCATAATTCACAATTTTACGTAATTTCCGAATATTCCCTAATGTGTCCTCACTTATCCATAGACAATTTTCCAAATTTTTGACATGAATCCTGGACATGACAATGTCATTTAATGTCTAGAATAAGCTAAGATTTAATTTGTTCCTTTGAGTAATAAACTCTCCAATTTTTATTCATTGTCCTACTTAGATATGTCTAGGATGACGCAATATAAGTTACTATTGACACACATTTATCCAAGACACATGAACAGCAATAAAAAAGTATTCGCGTCCTGAATTATAGTATTTTTAGTTGCATGTTTCAGATGTAGATGGCGCTAGTGATTTTCTGACATAGTACATCTATTGCTGATGGAAAATTTGGGATTGTGTTGTAGTTATTGAGGACATATGGATACAGTGATATTTAAAATTCGATGGTTTTATCAAGGAAATTGGGATTTTACCGTGGTTTGAGCGGTGAACAGCACAGAATTGGCAAAAGTCGGGGTTTGCCGTTTACTAGTCGACAATACGAATCGAACCTCTTCTACAGGCTGCTGGCGATCGGTGGAAGATGGCAACTTATGGAAGGGATCACCTACGAAAGCCTTGATTTGGTGGACTTTCGCTGATCATTTCTACCTTTATGCTAATCATGGTACACCAGTTATTCAACCATAGTGCCGACTGAGTTGGCATTTACTAAGCTCCATGACACAAAATACCTATGAAATATTGTCAGTCCCAATGTGCAGTCAGATAATTTATTCAAACTACATAAAAAACTACTAACGAAATTAAATGAAAGACATTGAACCAAGAAAAAGAAAAACTTTTCGTACAGTAAATTTAATAAGGATATTCAAGCATGAACGAAGCCAAATAATTTATGGATCATGAACTATTCGTGCTAAGGACAAAGTTTCTATATTTTCTTCGTCATCTTTTACAAATTCGATTAAATTAATGAATATTTTATTGAATTATTTCATATAAATCATATTGGATATACTATTATACTGTCACATACAAAACATATCTTCAAATTCCAAGGACAGCTTTTTCTAATGCTTCAACTCTGGAAATCAATCCAGTTAGTTCTTTATTCAGAATTGCATTTTCATTCCTCAAGTTCCCCACTTGTGCTTCTAATTCACAAATTCTTTCATATGTGTTTCCATCTGGACAAATGTTCGGACCTAAAATTGAGAAAAAAATTGAATAAAATTGATTTTTCTATTGAATTGACCTACAGGGTTAGGTAGAGCTGACAAGATGTCAATTTATAAGAGCCTCATTTGAGGTCCGGACACTTTGGGATTCAGGTGCTCCAAAAATTAGGTCATGAATGTCAAGAACCCCTTCTTTTAGTAAAGACTATCAAGATGAAGCAATATCAGCTGCAGAGCTGATTTTCGATGAATTAAGGTATGCCTAAAACCTGAGTAGGCATTATTTTGGGTGTCCGGGCTACAAAAGTTCAAAAGATCGCGTCCACTGCAGTCCGAACTCTAAAAGTCCTGCCAACTCTGGTCTGGACTTCAATGAAGCTGCTTCCACAATGAAATCTTGCCAACTCTCCTTTGAACTGCCAAAATACTTCTCAACTTACCCTCATAATTATCAAAGCACACCCTCAACTCCTTCCTCAGCACCTCCTTCGACTCACTCCAATCTACAAAATTTCCATTAGCACAAACACTTCCAGTCATTGCCATCGTTGTAATGTTTGTATTATCAATAAATTTCTCATCAATTGCTGTTATTGGACAAAAGTTAAAGACAACAGCTGACAATTCAGGATGAATACCAAATGCACTGGAACTGATGACTTTAATTGGATTAAAGACCATCGACAAAAAGTCAAGTTTTGTCAAATTGCTGAAGATTCCAACTGGAAATTCAGAAATGTAGTTTCCAAGCAGATCCAGACCAATTAGTTCCGTTGAGGTTGAAAATTGTTCCTGATGTAAAGCATAAAGGTCACAAAATTCTATACTTAATACTTCAAGGTTAATCAGCGGATGGAACAATTTTGGCGGCAATTTGTATAACTTATTTTGACTCATAATCAGCCATGACAGGCTTGATGAGTAGCTGAATGTGTCTTCCTTAATGTTCGTTATTTGGTTACTATTCATCCACAGTTCATTAAGTGATGTCAAATTTTGTAGCCATTTTTGATTCAAGTGTGTCAATCGATTGTCCTGGATGTACAGCCTTGTCAAGTTTGTCAGGTCCGCAAAAACAAGGTCCGGCAAAGTTGTCAGGAAGTTCCTCGTCAAATCCAGTGTTTTAAGGCTTGAAAGTCCAGCGAAAGTTGACTCAGAAATTTGAAAAATTTGATTCAAGTCGATGTAAAGCTCCTCAAGTTTGGACAGTCCTGTAAACAGCTTTGCAGGCAACAGCACCAAAAAGTTACTTCCGATATTTAAAATTGTCAAATTTTTTGTTGGCTGGAACAAATTTTCATGAAAATTCATCAGTCGATTGGTTCGAAGGTTCAATTCCTGCAGATTTGGATTGTTCAGGAACGAATTCTCGTCCATTTCCACAATGTCATTGAACCTCAGGTCCAAAAACTGCAAATGTCTACAGCTCCTTAAATGATAATCTTTGACTCTTTGAATGTCAATATCAAGCATGGACAGTGACTGTAAATTCGCGAATGATTCACATATTATTGATGGAATGATCAGACTTATGCTGACATGATTAGTATGGACATTAAGGACATCAATGTGTGACAATCCAGGAACATGATTTCCTTCAATTCTAGTAAAATTATTCAATCCATTTGGATTTATTAACGTTAAGTCACAGCTGTAATGATTAGATGAGTCGATAAAGTAACGACATGATATAGTTGCCTGCTGTGCTGTGACTTGATGCACAAAAATTGTGAAAATTGTTAAAATTTTCATCACTTTTTCAGCTATTTTCAGCGACATGTCAATTTATAAACTGAATGCATTATTTTTGCACAATATTGTTAGGCAGCAGTGAAATTTCGGCGATAAGGAAATCCTTTTATCAATTTATCTAATAATAAAATAAATCAATTTAATTAAAAATGATAATTCAAGGCAGAGGTCGAGGTTTGGTTTGAAATTGGGCTTGAATTTTTTATGGAAATTGTTGAAATTTAAATATTCAAAAAATAGCTGTTAATCGACTGTACATCTAGTAGCATAAGCAGTCAAGGTCAGATTCAGGGTGCAGTCAAGAAGGGACTTTGGGGCAACGGACTTAACAGGGGCTAGCTAAAACATTTTTCTTGGCAAAAAAACCAAACAAAAAATTTAAAAACTAAAAAACCGTTAGAAAATAAAAGATATTCCAATTTTTTGATAGAGAGAGTGCCCCTAATGGCCCTCCATTGGCTACACACTTGGGACTTACCCTTCGAGAGTCCAAAAATCTTATTTACAATACCAATTTGGTCCATATCACGACTCTAGTCTTCAGCCTTGATCCTTGAACTTATTAGTGTCTAACCCTCGATAATCACGACCATTTAACAACAAGTTACACAATTGTCAATTTTGTAATGAGACATACAGTCATCTAGTAGCAACCTCTTCGACTTTATTATGCTAATATCTCGGATAAATACAGAATAAATTCCCATTTTCATATTAATCAAGTCATTTTTTCAGTTAACGCCTAATTCCAAGGACGATTCTTTCCAATGCTTCTACTCTAAGTTCCAATTCAGCAAGTTCTTTCCGTAACATTTCATTTCCTCTCTTCAAGTTTCCCACTTGCGATTCTAATTCACAAATCCTCTCATATATGGATAATTCTTAGCACTTTTGTCGTAAGTCAGTTTGAGGTATTCAACAAATCATAGTTAATATATATTACATAATTTCTATTAAAAACTATATATTTTGGAAAGGCCTCTTATTTTGGGCTATATGAATCCGCCATTTTTGAAACTTTTGAATCGGTTATATCGGTTTTCTATCGGTTCAAAGTAAGGTGGGAAACAATTGCTTATAAATTTTGAATGGATTTATGAAAATTAAAAATTCTTTGATTTTAAAAGCCTATAAAAATCAACAGAGGTTTTTGAGGTTTTCAATTTTTTCAACGATTGTTACATCATTTTTGACGACCCCAAGTTTCAAGATTCAAGTGCTTATAACTCGAGAACTATAACAGATAATGAAAAAATTTTTAAACCAAATGATTACATTTTTTATGTGGTTTAATTAATAGGGAACAAATTTGGGGTAAGTTCATAAATAATGTCACAAAAAACATAATTTGTGATTTTTCAAAATTTCTTTCACTTTTTTCACTTATTATTTGCAACTTTATGCAGAATCTTTTAATATATTATTAAAGTAAATAAAATTACCTTTAAAATGATGTATAACGTGTTTGGGGTTTGTACAAAATTAGGTCAAAATACAATTTTTATTTTTTTTGACAAAATTTATGGATGGTTCTTAAAGTTGCAATAACGGAATCAAATAGCTCTTTTGACGACCTTTTCAGCAATATATAGTTTGTGTAGGTTTACTTTCATTATTTCTGAGAAAAATTAAGATTACCGATTCATGGTTGTTGTTGTTGTAAAACAATTTTAAAACATTTTTTAATTTTTCTCAAAACTAACGCAAGTAAATCTATACAAGCTATATATTGCTGAAAAGATCTTCAAAAGAACTATTTGATTCCGTTATTGTAACTTTAAGAACCATTCATAAATTTTGTCAAAAAAATAAAAATTATATTTTGACCTAATTTTTGTACAAACCCCAAACATGTTATACATCATTTTAAAGGTAATTTTGTGTACTTTAAGTATATTTTAAAAGATTCCGCATAAAATTGCAAATAATAAGTGAAAAAAGTGAAAGAAATTTTGAAAAATCACAAATTATGTTTTTTGTGACATTATTTATGAACTAACCCCAAATTTGTTCCTAATTAATTAAATTACATAAAAAATGAAATCAATTAGTAAAAGAATTATTTTATTATCTGTTATAGTTCTCGAGTTATAAGCACTTGAATCTTGAAGTTTGGGGTCGTCAAAAATGATGTAACAATCGTTAAAAAAAATTGAAAACCTCAAAAACTCTGTTGATTTTTATAGGCTTTTAAAATCAAAAGAATTTTAATTTTCATAAATCCATTCAAAATTTATAAGCAATTGTTTCCACCTTACTTTGAACCGATAGAAAACCGATATAACCGATTCAAAAGTTCCAAAAATGGCGGATTCATATAGCCCAAAATAAGGCCTTTCCAAAAATATATAGTTTGTAATAGAAATTATGTAACATATATTAACTATGATTTGTTGAATACCTCAAACTGACTTACGACTTCTAATTCACAAATCCATATGTATCCATCTGGACATGTTGATGGTTCTAAAAATAGAGATTTTAATGTGGTTTATGTAGGGTTTGGGTAAGAACTACAGGGCTGCAGATAAGGACTCAGACATGCAGATCAAGGACGTCAGGCATGCAGTGTTGGACGAATTATAATTTACAGCCGAAATCTGCAGACTAACGCATCTAAACTGTAGGAAATTCAGGTTTGCGGTCGTTGGCTGAGTTCTGAGTTTAAGAAATTAGTAAAGGGAACATTCAGGCACCTGCTCTACGTCCTAACATGAATTTGCCAAAATTTATGGATATTTTCTATTTTATTACAAAACCATACAAAATTGAAGAATCATCTCAAAAAAAGGCGTTCAACGGTCCCCTAAATCTACCCCCTATACATACCCTTATAATTATCAAAGCACACCCTCAACTCCTCCTCAGCACCTCTTTCGTCTCACTCCAATCAATAAATGATCCATCAGCACAAACATTTCCATTCATTGCCAGTGTCGTGATGTCTGTGTAGTCAAGTATTTTCTCATCCACAGCTTTTATTGTGCAGAAATTCAGAATAATTGCCGTCAATTCTGGATGTACGCAAATGCAGAGGAGCTAATCACCGTTATTGGATTTTGAGACATTGACAAAAATTCCAAATTTGTTAAATTTGCAAAAAAATTCCAGTTGGAAGTTCATAAATGTAATTTCCGCCAAGATTTAAAGCAATTAATTGTGAAAGTGTTGCAAATTGAAGTTGATTAAGTCCATAAAGTTCACAATGGTCCAACGACAGGACTTGTAGGTTGACTAGTGGATGAAAGACTTCAGGATAAAGCTTAGAAATTGGATTTCCATTAAGTACAGTCGCTTTAAAGTTGTGACGTTGGCAAAGGCATCGACTGGAATGTCATAAATTTGATTTTGCATCATATAAAGTCGCTCGAGTGATTTCAAGGCCTTTAAACCAGTTTGGATTGATGGATTTTAGGGAATTTTCATCAATCAGGAACTGCTTAAGGCTCATCAAGTCCACAAATGCATTGTCCGGGATGTAAGACAGCAAATTTCTGTCCATGTCAAGCACCTGAAGATTCCTCAGTCCTGCAAAGTTGCCGTCAAAAATTCGACTAAGCTGATTGAGTTGATCGACAGAATTTCAAGGCTTGACAGTCCAGACAGGATTGATTCCGGCAAATTGACCAAAAAATTGACATTAAGGTTCAAAATTTTGAGATTTTTATTAAATTGGAACAAATTGTCACGCAGGACAGTCAGCCGGTTGCTTTGTAGGTTGACTTCCTGGAGATTTGGGATGTCACTAAAGGATGCTTCCTCAATATCAGCAATATAGTTGGAATGAAGGTCAAGAATCTCTAAATTATTGCAGGAACTTAAGTGTCCATTTGTGATTCTGCGGATGTGATTTGAGTTCATCGTAATTTGTGTCAAGTTTGTGAATGTATGGCAGATAATTGACAGGATGATTGGAGTTATCGATGCTAGATTGCTTTGAATTGTCAGAACATCTTGGTCAGTTCTTCCTGGCATGTGCTGTCCGGTGATTTGGGTGAAGTTGTTGATTCCAATTGAGTTTATTAATGTCAAATCGCAGGTGTATTTGTAGGATGCGTTGATGAAGTATCTGCATGATATGGAAGGCTGTTGAGGAGTGACTTGACTGATGAAAATTGTGAAAATTAAAAGTAAAAGCTTCATAATTTTTAATAAATTTTTTAGTTATTTTTGTGCAGTTTTTATGACTATATTCCGCTTTTACAGACTGTCTATGATCAACTGTGAAAGATAACATGGATTTTTAATAAATGACGTCTTTATATAGACGCGAAATATCGAATTTTAGACAGAAACCTTTTGAATGTGTACATCTAGAATGTATTTTATAATTATAGTACAATTTTAGACTTCAATACACTCAATATCCGTGTTATCGATGTTCAATGTGTAGATTGTAAAATGATTCATATTTTATACTTATTCTATTGATAGTCAGGGACGTAGTAAAGGGATTGATGCCCTAGACCTATCTCCATGAACGCTATTGCTGGCATTTCCGCAAGATAACGAGACAAACGGCTTGAAAAAGTCCAAAAAACTATTGTTCATAGTCTAGCGTGACTTTAACGTGGTGTCGGATTTTACCGAATCTAACTCAAAGACAGAGTCATGTCGGCCTTTGCTTGCCCAAAAATTCCGGTCCATGAAGATTTTTGGGATTCAGGACGGAACTTTCTCGGTCCAGTTCTCGACATTAAGAAGCATACGCCAGCTTTAGGACACTATTTTTAGGTTTTCTCATACCAAATGCTTTTCGGGAGTCTTTAGGTCTCCTTGAATAGCTCAAGTCGGTTAATCGATTCTAAATCATGTACCAGATGGACGTTAATCTGAATTGACACCGGATTTGGTGTAAAACAGGTTAAAGTGACTCAGTCATGGTATCAGATTTGGTTCAAACCAGATTGAAATGACCCTGGTATCGTGTCGAATTGGTTCAGACCAAACCAGCGTTAATTTAGCATTGTGCTGGTAATTCAAGCTTGAAGCTCAATTTTGAAACTTGAAGCTCAAATCCACTCTAATGCGACCAACTGAACATTTTCAACCACAATTTCCTAATTCTCCCCCACAAATCTAATCTAAAAATTCTTGTAAAACCCGAAAAAAACAACAATCTATTCCAGACTTCTTACGTCAATCTTTATCTCCAAAACTTGAATGAACAAAAAAAAAGTTGTGTCTAGTTTGATATAAATTTGATAAAATATTTCCTTATGATAACATTTATTATTTTGATTCCAACGTGTTCAGTGCCTTTTAAACAGTTACAAGATGAAGCTGTTAGTGCTGTTCCTCATCACCCTCATCCATCAATCAGCCTCACAAAGTCCACAAGCTTCATGTCAATTTGAAAAATTCTATCGATTACACTTGCGTGCTGACTTTAACAAATCCAAATGGACTTAATAATATTACAGAAATAGAAGTGAATCACATGCCGAATAGAACCAATGATGACGTTGTCATTGTCCGTACCTCAATATTCTCAACATCGAGAAATATTCCGTCAATAATTTGTGATACTTTTAGGAATTTAAGGACTATAGACATGTTCTGGACTGGATTAACAAGAATTGATGAAGATTCAGTGAGTAATTGTAAATTATTGGAAGTGCTGACTGTCAGATTTAATCAAATTGCGGATATCCATCCAAATGCATTTGCTGAGAATGCAGAATTGAGGACAGTCCAACTTGATGCCAATAATTTAACGTCCGTACCTGAAAATTTGTTTGAAAATAACAAAAATTGGTCGAAATTAATTTGTCACAAAATGGACTTGCTGTGCTGCCTAAGAAGCTGCTCAGTGGATTATCGGAACTGCGTGGCTTGTTCCTGACACACAATCAAATTACTGAAATTTATGAGGACACATTTGCTGATGCCACAAACATTACAGCACTTGGACTCGGCAACAACTCACTAACGTACTTACCGGACAAGATATTCTCATCACTTTACAATCTGTTGGATGTCTACCTGCAAAATAATCAATTAATGAAGTTCAACCCTATTGGTTCCAAAATGCAAAGTACTTACGTGCCCTGTACCTGTCCAATAATGGAATTACGTATTTTCCTGAAGATTCTTTTGTCAATTTTTATAAACTTCGGGAACTGATGCTGGACAGGAATCCAATCCAAAAGCTACCGGGGAAAATATTCGCGTCACTTGGGGAACTGACTTGGTTGGATTTGGAAAATTGCCAGCTTGTGTATCTGGATCCAAGTCTATTCTTAAGCACCTACAACTTGTGGATGCTTAAATTAGCAAACAACGACATTTATGAACTTCCAGGTGGTGTCTTTGGTAGTCTTAAGTACCTTGCGACACTCGACATGACCAACAATCAACTTCAAGTCATTAGTTCTACATCATTTTATTTCCATCCTGATTTGAGGACAGTCAGATTCGGACAGAATCAAATTAATTCAATTGATGAGAAGTTTTTGGACGTTGTTAATGTTACGCAGTTGAATATGGAACAGAATATTTGTGCTGATGGATTTTGGAATGACGATAGTGAGACGAAAGAGCTGTTTAGGACGGAATTGAGAGTTTGTTTTGAGAATTATATTGGTAAGTAGATTTAGGGTTATTGGGGAGCTGATTTGGAGTTAATGAGCCATCACCCACCCTTTATCCTCCCACCTTAACTTCGTTCCTGCTCTTTTGGGTCGGATTCTGCAATTTTATAAGGTTTTTAGAGGCTAATTAGAAAATTCTTGAATTTTGGAGAGGTTTAGTGCAGGATCAGTGTCTACTCAACTTAATAAGACCTTCTGAGTCGCCCTTCTTCTCCTCCTTGACTGTCTGAAGCGTAAGAGCTCCCTGTTTCGAACCCCTTAAGCATATTAAGCAACTGATCCCTAAGCACCATACCTGATACTCATACACTTTATACCCCATTCCCAATAACGTTCAAACCACTTAGACCAGTGGTTGAGAATCGTTTATATTGAGCTGCACACATTGGTGCTTAGCCTTGACCGACCCTGTACATGTCATGTTATTCCATGCATTTCCAGTAGCATTTCCAAGCACTCAGGCTGCCCATCACTGCCTATCACTGTCCATGACAAACGAGAAACCAATAAATTTACTTCCTTTTATAACATTCCAGAGCCACCACAATACTGTCCAATTGGTAACGAATATGAGAGAATTTGTGAATTAGAAGCTCAAACAGCTAGTTTGACACTTGAAAATGCTAGCATCAGGAGAGACTTGGAGGGATTGGCAGCACGGATTGAACAACTTGAGAGGCTAATTAGTAGTTCACCTTAATGATGCTTTTGTAATGCAGACCTGGAATTTTGAAATTTAATATGAAACTTAATAAAAAGCAATTTTGTGAATTCTGAAAATTTGTTAATTAATTCAATTTTAAAATAATTTGGCTAGCTTAGTAAGCCTCAACTACACGATTTATCACGAATCTTGCACACCAAATCAGAGTCCTGGCTGCCTGGTGCCGGATTTCGATCTATCAACCGATCTGTGCTATCTAAACATCCAAAATGTTCCAAAATCTTTCAAATTTTCTCCAAAATTTCCACCAAAAACCACAACAAGCATCAGCATCACTAACTAAAACACACAACAACCTCAAGACCGGAATATATCATGAATAATTAAACTTAATTAAATTAATTCATAAATTTTACTTGCTCCTTGTTCTTTTATTCTTCATATTTTTTCTTGTTTATCTTCATTCATATCCCCTACCCCAAGAACCACACACAAAAAAATAGAAGTAAAGTTATAAGAACAACTTCTTCATAAATTTATTTAATGCATGACATGTGAGTAAGGTTTGAAGATGAATATATTTTTCGGCATAAGTTACTTTTCGTGTTTAATTTAATATATTAATCTATTAAATGAATGATTCATACTCAAAAATAATGAAGGTTTAGTTTTGCATGTATGAAGCATAAAGTTAGGTTGATGTATTAAGTATGTGAATATATTGATGATTCTGTGATAAATGAGGTTGTTATTGATGCTTGGTACTTAGAATTTGAATATTTGAGACCTGATAAGGGGGTATTCAAGAATATAGGCAGGCAGTGGTGGATGAGGGGTTTTCAGGGAGGTACACTAGGAGGGTTGGATGTAGTGTAGACAATAAAGAATGGTTCCATGGATTCGATGAAAAAATCATAAATTCCACTAAATCCGTGAATTAATCCATAATTTCCATTGATCCGGCCAAAAAAATCCATAAATTCAATGAATTCCATAAGTTGTTCCATCAATTTCATGATTTTCACAAATTCCATGGATTCTAGGGAATCCATTGTTTTTACTGTCAGATTATCCGGACTCGGATTTAGGGTGCTTTTCCGCTGTTTGGTCCCATTCCAACTCAATTTGCTTATTCACGACACTCAAGTTATGACAAAATTCATTACGTAAGTATATCCTGGACCACCGATCATTGCTGATCCATAAAATCAACCAATTTGGATTACACAGTGTACCTAATTGATCAGAAAATGTATAGCTTATTGACGCCAACATTGCCAATTTGATGAGAATTTTTTGTTGAATTTGGCTAAAATATTTTGGTAATTAGCATAGGGCAACCAGCGATTGACTCAGTTTTAAACGCCAACTGAGAGGATCCATGGATCCCAAATTATCCCAACAACGTAAGTTACCAAGTATTTGGTTATACCCAGTTTGATTCTAGTCTAATTCCGGATTTTCATCAACCTGAGCTCTCCGAATAAGATTTTCCCAAATCAAATTTCCTTCTAATCAAATTAGAGATTGACTATCAAAAATCCACATCCAGCATCCCACCTTTAATAATCTCATTTACCCTCCTTCAAATTCCCAACAAAAATTCCTATTCATTCCAACCATAAACCGCATTTTGCTCATTCTGACTCTAAATTAATAATTAATGAATGGAATTTTCATAATTTTCTGTCTTCTATGGACTATGCTGAACATAAAATAACAGAATATGAAGATTTTTTTGGTTATTCAGTCATGAATTTAATATGAATGAGAAAAATCAGACGTCGGATAAATTTGATGTTGTAGCTAAAAAAGGACAGCAAAGTGGTAGTCAAGCTAATGAAATTGTGGATTTTGTGGATATTTGGAGATGTGAAATGAGATTTTTGGAAGGAATGTGTGGTTATGGGGTCCATTGGCTTGATAGTTACTTGAAAAATTGATACTTTTTGGCTATTTGAGTCTCTGTTGTTCTCCTTGTGCTTGATGTCATGCTAATGATGCTGCAGATTCGATGTAGAAGCTCAAACTAGCCGTTTAACGGTTTTTGTCCTTACTACGGTTGGTGACTTACAGAATTTGACGTCTTTAGAGCTAAGTATTCAATTGGTCGAATAGGGGTTCGGAAATGCCTAAGGAGCGAGGATATGATTGTATAACGGAATACAAAGGATCTTTATGAACTTCCTTGGCGGAGGCGCTCGAAAGCCGATTACCACGCGTAGGGAACGTTTAAATACAGCTCAAGTAACTTCAAAACATTATCTTTTTGCCAATTCAGAATATTAAGGTTTCTGGCTCGATCTTTATAAAAATTCATGTAAAAATCTCCAAAACATCCACAAAAAGTCCACATTTCCAAATTTTTCTGAAAGCATTAAATTTTCAAACATTTAATTCAACTTTATTATTAAATTACCCTCAAAAAGTTATTATCTATAAATGATCCAAAAAACAAGCCAGACCCTCTTCAATTTTCCATACATGACATTATCTATTTTATTATGTCATTTTTTTTCATACCGCACATAAAAATATTTTAATATGACATGAACTTTTGCTCTCTTTTTTGGTCCATTAATCTGTCTATCTATCACTTTCCTCTTTATGTCTATTAAATATTTTAAAGTTAATATTTTTAAAATAAAAAGGAAAAACTTGTTTATGTTGGAGATGAGATGCTCATGTGACATATCATAATCATCTCTAGGGATATAATGTTGAATTAGTTTTTTTTTGATATTAAAAAGAATAAAAAGTATGGTCACTTAGGATTGTGGATTGTTGGAAGAATATACAGCAGAGTTTGACTGAATTTACAGGACTAGACTGAGTCCAGCTCCTGGAAGCTTATCAACTCTGGAGTATTGGTTGAGTACTGGAGTAAATGACCATAAATTAGACAAACTGTCCAATAGAACTAGTCAAAGTTGGCAAAACTGATTGAAGTCAGATTCATTGTCAAAACTGGCTCTTTTGGACTGAATATGTTGTTAGGTGACCTGCTGAACCTCCACGCAATAAAGTCTTAAAGTCTGCCTCGAAAATGGCAAAAAATCACAAGAACGTCCAAAGAATTCATGAAAGGAAGCTGTTGACCAAGACAGTGTTGCATTGTGGTATCAAAAATTGGCAAGTAGAGACCAATGCAGCATCAGTTGTAATCACTATGCAGTTTCAGTCACTATGTCCACGATGTTTACACTGTGCCGTTACCATAGCATGAAATGTGTACAGCACCCTATTCTCATACGCATTAAGCAGCTAGTTTTATACCAGCACGTCCAAATGAAGCCAAGGATCACAGTTAAGAAGGATTTCCATGTAATCCTGGTCTTTGGACCTCAATAGCTTTCCTGTCTCGTATCCATCAAACTCTAGACATCAGAAAACCTTTGTTCCTGGCATGTGACATCTCATAATCTCAATTTTGCAGCATTTGACGCAATCCATATTGCTGATTTTACCGTTTTAAAAAAAAACCAAGTCCCATGATTCATATTCATTTGATAATTTGACATCGAAAATAAACTCATGTGTTTATTGTGCAATATCTTGATAATTCGTGGAATATCTTGAGTGGATGTTGAGTGATTAGATTAGACTAGTATTGGTTGTTTTGGTACATAATGTGGGAGAATTTGTGGATGTTTAGTTAGTATTTTTGAATTTTTAAGGAGTCTAGTGCTGAGTTTTATTGAGTAAGGCACGAAAAATTGGAAAAATTGGACATTTGAGCCTAAATTAAGTAAAAAATAAAAGAATAAAGGACAATAAAGCTTCAACAATCTTCAGCTCAACCCCAACAAAACCCATCAGCATGAAGCTCCAGCTCACTATCATCATCATAGCCACAACCCTCCACCTCCACAACCCCAAGATCCCCACAACAAAGCACCTCAAATTCCCAATCTTCAACCGCGTATATCCAAACCCATCCGACCACAAAGTCAGTCCACACACATCACCGAAAATTGGATCCAACAGCAGATCGATCAATTTAATCCACAAGATCAACGAACATTCTCACAATATTACAGCATGAATGATGAATTTTTACACAGGAGGTCCAAATATTCATCTTTATGTACATGGCGCCATTCTTCTCATACCTTGGTGAGATGTACTTGTCATATGGACCAGTTTATAGCCTCGCTGAGGACTTTAATGGAACTATTGTGTTTCCACATCACAGATACTTTGACCAGGTCACTGGTCTTTGAAACGACAGTTGAAAATTTAAGATTTTTGTCAATAAATCAAGCTATTGAGGATCTGGCACATTTGATTGTGGATTTAAAGTCACACGAAAGTCGAAGGGATTCAGATGTGATACTTATTGGATGGGATTATGGAGCAAGTATGGCAACGTGGTTTGCACAAAAATATCCACATTTAGTGACGGGAATTTGGGCATCAAATGGCAAATTTAGTCCAAGTTTTGAGCAGCCAGAAGTTGTGCAGATTGTCGAGCAACAGTTGAGGGACTTTGGGTCACCAGGATGTGCTGATAGGATTGAGAATGCATTTCAGATTGAGGACATGATTGCTAATAATCAGTCAAATATCATCCGTAGGAGGTTCCAACTTCTGCTTCCCAATTCCGTACCAAAATGGAGACCTGGACATCATGTACCTTTATGAGCTATTGACTACCCATTTCTACCCTACTCACTTGTATTTGAAAAGTCATATATCGCGGACTATTCATGTGGACGGTTCATGAATGCACAAGTTGAGCATGACTGGGAGGCACTAGGAGCCGTCATTGGACTGTTGAATCTTCCATTCCCGATTTGCTATCAAATAGCTTCTCATATCAATTGGAACTGATTAAGGAGAATATTCATGCTGATTGGGAAATGGCACATGGAAGGACATACTTGTATTTGGAATGTGTGGAGTATGGATTCTTCTATAATTCTGGTGATGGAACTAGTATATTTGGATCTAAATTTCCATCTGAATTTTATAAGCATGTCTGTGAAAGAGTGTTTTTGGGTGAGTTTTTAATATGTAGCATGAACTACACATGACAGCTAAACACTAGCCTAAGGGGTCATATCAGGGTCATATCTAGTGGCTGCCGGTGTCAACCATTCCTCCTATGTGGACCAGATACTTAAATTTTTTGGCATTTTAGACACAAAAATCGAAAAAAATCTAAATTCTGCATTTCATATAAACTATTCAATACCCTCTTCTTACCCCTGAATATTGATCTGGCTACGCTTCTGATCTTATTTCAGACCAGGTGCTGTATTTTTGCTTTTCGGCTTTATAATTGCTAACTTAATTACACCATATTATCTCTCAAAATTATATCAGTACCAACCAACCCGATAAGATAACTAATATGCCGTTAATAAACAAAGCCCCGAGCAGCACGTGTCGGTTAATCAATCGAAAATCCGGTAGAGTTGACAACATATTCCGGCATGATGTCTGGTTAATAGCTAGACTTACAAAATTGACCAATGCCATATTACGCTATCAAACTTCTCAGAGAAAATGGCATTAGTAGGTTAGATCGTATGTCTAGTCTGTCAATTTGTACATTCGGGCCGGTAGCTCAGGGTGACTCTGACATGGTGCCGGAGTATTGATCGAACTACTGATTCGAGCCATTCGGGAAAATAACTAATTACTATTCCTAAATTACAGAATAACTGGAGAACAAATGGAATTATCAAGGTTCACCACATCGCATGGAGGACGTCAACCAGTTGTGGTCGCATACTTTACATACAGTGCAGTTAATCCTTGGATTCATGGAAAGATTGACAAGACATCAGTCCGTTAATTCATCTTATTATGAATCAATTCCATGTAAAGTATTTTGAATTGATTTTTAATATTAATTTCTAGCTTCGTAAGGCTCAGACAGTCTTTTTAAAAGTTACTAAAATTGTTGAGTATCTGAGCCTTGCCTATGCTTTAAGGAACTGACCCTAGACAAAAGATCGCTATTAGGTACCGTATAGGCATTTTGTCTGTTAGGATCATAAATCATGAAAAATTTAGAAAATTTCTGAATTATTCCTCATTTTTATGGTACAGACCGAAGTGTTCGCCGAACTGGTCTGGACATTCAAGATCCACATTTTGCAGAAGTCAGAAGAAGAGTTTTCTCGGCAATTCGTAGATGGTTGAGATAATAATCAAATAAATTCTTAATAAATATAGATTTTAAAGAATTATTGTAAATATATTGAATAAAATACATTATGACAAGCCCACAGCAGAGAAATGACTACAAATCTGATTTCAGGCCAATTTAACTCTAGTTTGAAGTCAAATTTCATAGAATCTGATCTGAAACTGGAGTTAAACTAGTTCAGAGCTGGATTTTCAGCGATTTCTACACCTGTGTCTTCTGGATATTCAAACTGAGTCTACCAACTCTTATTTCAATCCTCAATCTCCCTGAATTCATCCCTGTTTAACTCTCTGTATTCTGAGTCTGAACAATGTGTCCAAAAATACAATAAATCATTAAAAAATAATTTTTTTACTTTTCAATTCTCAAATGACTTCATGTCTTATTCACAACTTTTTACACCAGTAACAAGACAATTGGTCAAGAAATAATAATAAAGCGTTTAAAAGAAAAGTATAACTAAAAAATGGAATTTCGGATTTGTGCTGTGAATAAATGATTCTAGACGTGGACAAGTGAAGATGAAATATGTGGAAAAATTGAGTAAAAATTGAAAACGTAATTTATTTTCTTGAAGTTAGGAAGGTTGGTGGATTTGATGATTTATGGGTTCGAATGTGGACAAATGAACAGTATTTTGGAATTGAAAATTTTCGAGGCTTGGCTTGGAGTGGAGGAGTAGGGGAGGTATTAGGGCTCGGTAACTCAGTTTGAGTCGACTCGGGCTCCGACTCGACATTAAAATTTCAGAATTTTAACTCATTTGACTCAAATTTTGTATCAAAAATGAGTCAAAATTGAGTAAAAATTCGAAATTTTGCATCAAATTGAGTCGGTTCGAGTCGTTCAACTCAGCTCATTACAGAATGCTCTTATCGGAAGAAGGAGGAAGGAGAAGGGGGTAGAGGTGGACGGTGAATGGGTTTAGATTCTGTTACAGCATGAAGGAGGGATTGATGTGGCTTTTTTAAAGATTCAATTTGATGCTCTACTTCATAAGTGAACAGTCCCTGACCTAAAATCTCTCAATTTTCCCAATTGGTAACAAATTCCAACATTTTCATGAATTTTCCAATATTCACGTATCCAATCCACCTTCTAATACTGCAGCACAACACAAAAAAGTCATTAAAATCCCCAAAAAACAAAAAAAATTCCATCAAATCAAATTCACATTTTTTCCCTCAATAATTCAAATCAAATGAATTCTGAAATAACAGAACAGCTCCACAAAAAATATATTGAAAATTCATAACTCAATTCATTCAAAATTCAATGTGAATTTATCTAAAAATAGGAATTAGAATGAAAAGGGACGAATACTTTCAAAAATCCATCAAAAATTTCAAAAATCAATTTGAAAATTTGCCTTTTTTTGTTGTTTTTGATTTTGAATTTTTATTTGAAATTAAATTTGGATATTGTGGATGGATTTTGGGTGACTAGGATGGTGATTTTGGGTCGGGATTGATAGATTGTGATCAGTAGTGAGTCACTGAGCAGGATAAGTGACCAATTGATTCAAAATTTGGGGCTAGGCTGACGTGACTCTAATATAGTGGTCTGTAAGGTGTTCTGTACGATACCTTGCATGTTGAAGCATTTACAACACAAATCCGGCACTAGATCATCGTCACATCAGACAACCTATCAGACAAACATCAGCTTAAATGTCGCCTAGCTACCCCAAAATCATCAAAAATTCAAAGAAACAAACACACAAAAATTGACAAAGAAAAAATTTGAATAAATCCAATAAAAAATACATTTTCAAATGTTCGATTGACCAGAATGTGTCATAAAACAGCATAAAACAAAAACTAAAAAAATGTAAGTCTGACTTGCTTCCTCTGTCCCTTCTCTTTTCGTACTCAACCACCTCACACTTACTTGAACATTGAGACATGAAAAAATATTTTCACACATTTGAAAATGAAATAAAAAAAATAAAATAAAAATTATTCATCTTTTTCGGACCTTATTACTACACACATTTGGAATCATCATTTGATAGATAAGTGGATGTATTTTGGCGGTTCTGAATTTTCGTCTGATCTTCGGTCTGTTGATAGCTCGGTTGCTCAGTTGCTCAGGCTCTCAATTGCTCAGTCACTCCAGTTTGCTTTGTCACTCAGTTGCTCAAGTCAATCGGTTGCTCAGTCACTCATTTGCTCATTCGTTCGTTCGGTTGCTCAGTCGTCTAGATTTATCAAAGTCATTCGGTTGCTCAGTCGCTTCTGTTGCTCCAGCCACTCGGTTACTCAGTCCTCCGGTTGCTCAGTCACTCGGTTTGCTCAGTCATTCGGTTGCTCCAGTCACTCGGTTGTTCGTTCTTCGGTCAATAATCCACATCATATCCCGACTTGACCCCTAAAATCCCCCACAAATCATCTCCTTAATCTACACAAAAACTCATTTCTCGCCCAAACCACCAGAGTCTCATTCCCACATTACCTTTTTTGCTCCTTTTCACTAGGCAACACACAACAAAATATAGTAAAAATGTATATTTTTTTATTAAATAATAAAAACTCCCATTCACATTTGTCAGAAAAGTTTTTTTTTTTACTTTTTCTTTTCCTCAGAAAGATGATCTATTGGTCCTCTGGGAAATTGTGTGTGTGTGTGTGGCAGTTGAGGAAGTGAGAAAAAAAAAGAGAAGAAGAAAAGGAAATGAAATTGCCGGACAGAGGTCATGATGGTTGGTGGAGTGGGGAGGTGGAAGATGTGACTGGATTGAGTGTCTTTTGGTGAATTTTTGGAGGTTTTTCAATTTTTTATAGAATTTTAATTTTAAAATTTAAAAAAAAAATTCGAAAAATTCAAAAAAAAAATTGAAAAAAGTATCAAAATTCGCAAAAATCATCAATCAAGATGACACTGTCAAAAATGGTAAAAATCACACAATCAGTGTCTATTTTCCAACCGACCCATGACACCCTCCACATCCATCCACAATTCATCTTAATTCAAATCCCTCATTCTTTTTATCATTTTCATTTTTTTTATTATCTTCTCTTGATTTAAACAACCTCCAAGTCAAGGCACAGCTCAAATAACACTAAATGAAATGAGAATCACACATACGTATCCATACGCAGCAACAGAAGTAAATGAGAATCGAGTAGCAGACAAGAGGAATGAAGGATGGAACTGAAAATGAGAATGAGTTATAACAGAGAACATCAAGGCAAAGCGGAAGGAGTCATCAAAATGGTCGCGCTGGGGGGGGGGGGGGGGGTTGTTGTTGTTGTTGTTGTTGTTGGGGGGGGGGGGGGGGGGGGGTGTTGTTATTATATATATATATTATTATTATTATTATTATTGTGTGTGTGTGTGTGTGTGGGGGGGGGGGGGGGGGGGGGGGGGGGGGGGGGGGGGGGGGGGGGGGGGGGGGGGGGGGGGGGGGGGGGGA